>NW_026705236.1:705000-875169 GCF_029867415.1 Vicia villosa
TAGATGCATATTTGAAAAAATAAAGTATTTCTTTTAATGCTTGTAAGCAAAGGTTATGGGATAGGAGATGCAAAGAAGATGCATAAATATCTTTATGGTTACAATTGTAAGAGATATGACTTTTGAGAAGATAAAATTTAAAGGGTCCGGTCAAGAGCTGTAACATCATATTGATAAATCATAGAAAAAGTGAAGAGTTTTCGTTATGGTTAAGTAGTTATTAAAGGACTTGGAGAAACTATGTTTCAATAGCGAGAGTGGGAGTTCGGTGAAAAGCGAGAAAAAATTGACAACCTAGATAAGTCTTCTGTTATAACCGGTGAGTGACAATTATTATAATATTATTGGGGGCTTTATATAATTTGATTAAAGGTTGTACCAAGATTTTCACAATTCATGGTACTAAAATTTGAGTGTCCTAATTTCATAATTTGTTTTAGATTATTCTTGTATTCTTTTCTATATTTTGGAAAAGAGTCCAATGTAAGAGAACTTTCTAAATGTAAATGTAAATTCTTATGAGTAGAAGTTCATTCAGAAGTTTGCTTTCCACACTTCTTATGTCCATTAGCAATATATATTTAGATAATCCATAAGGATTAATGTATCTAATGTTATTTCAAATAAGCTAAAGAAATTGAGACTTGTCATAAGGCCATCCACATCCATACTTAACCATAATGTGTGGAAAAAATACTGAATTGGTCTCTCTTTTGAAGGTCAATTTTTAAATAAAAAAAATCTATTGCCCACAGTTTACAATTGTAGCCTAAAATAAATGTAGCATAAAATTTAAGGCAACAGTTATATATACCGTGGCTAAAAATAAACCGCGTTCTAAACAAACTAAACAAACTCAATAGGCAACAACCGCGGGCTAAACAAATTCAAATATTTTAGGCGACGCATTTGTATTATTGTTGGCTAAATTTAAAAAATTGTGCCTTACGGGAATAGGCAACTACCAATTACTCCACGCTTAGAAAACTGTCTCTTAAAAGTTAAGCTACGGTTTTCTTACTTTAGGCCGCAAATTTTTATTGTTGCCTAAATTTATTTTTGTTGTAGTAAATTTTTTTAGTGATTGACCTACATGAGAGACTAAATCAGGAGAATTTTCATAAGTCAGAGACATAATTCAATTTTTTTTTTACAATTTTTTTTCCTAATTACGCTCAAATGGCAAAAAAGGAAAATAGGTATTAACCCTTTTTTTTCTTTTACTTTCTAACTTTATTCTGAAAATCATATTTTCGAACTTATTTTTAAAAATTCACTGTAACGTCCTCTTTCAATGTTAACAAGTAAAACTATATTGGTTTATAATCTAGACACAACTTATTAAATTTTATCTTCATCTATTGTTTTCCTTTTTTTTCTCTTTTAAAAATGGTTGTTGTTATGAAACTTCTAATCTTTCTAGAGATGACAATTGGACTCATCACTAATGGGTATGCACAAAAATTACCTACAACGGGTAGAGTTAAAACCCACAAAATGGGCACGAACATGGTTACGAACAATTACCCACTAAAATAAGTTGGTATAGTATATATTTACATATTTTAATTTTAATTATTACATAAACATGCATGCTTTTCAAATTTATTTAATACATTACTTTTAAATATGTATGTATTTTAATATAAGTGTTTGTTTATTTTATAACTCAACCATAACATCCTTGAATTCTTTTTAATGCTACTTAAAACTAAATATAACATGATAAGTTATAATTGATCTATAATTTTTTATTAGAAATACAGATAAACATATATGGGTGTGGTACATAGGTACCCATAACATACGAGTAGATGTATAAATATTGGTGTCCATACTGATATTAGCTCGAGTACACTAAAAATTTGATTTTGGTGTATTTTGGGAAAAACTCGATTTAACTGTATTTTCAAAAAACCTTATTTTACTGTATTTTCCAAAAAAACTAAAATCCAGTTTTTTGAAAATACAGTAAAATCAATTGTTTTTTTTTTTAATCAATAAATTTTGATTAATTCAAAAAACAATATGTACACGGCGATCGCTCACGATCCAGCCAAGCTCAAAGCCCATAAAACAAGAGAGAAACTATAAAACAGCATCGCCTATGTCATTAGGCCTGCAATATAACTCCTATATTTCTTGACATTCCAAATTCTATACACAATTCTATCTATGATTTCCTTATCTATATCGCCTCTAACAGTAGTATGACCAAACACTCTATCATTCCGTAAGTTTCAAATCGAGTAAATAGCCTCAGTGATGGCACACTTAATAAGACTAGCTCGCCAACTCTTCCCTTTGCAATTTCTATTGAGCCAATCCAACTCATCATCCCAAGGCAAAGGGGTATGATTAACTTGGATCCATCTAAGAACCTTATCCCAAATAATCTTCAAACTGGGACAGCAGAAAAACAAGTGATTCAACGTCTCTTTTTCCTGACAGAAACAACAATTATCCTCACTAATCATACCATATTTCTTCAGTCTAGCCTTCGTAGCCAATCTTCCATTGCAAACAAGCCAAAGGATGAACACAGCACGTGGCCTAGCAAAGTTCCCAAACATCAGATGCCTCCATGCAGGTCTGGATTCAGTACCTATAACAGCATTGTATACTTTCTTAGCCTGAAACATCCCACCATTGCTTATGTTCAGCTCCTGATACAGCACCCTGGATTGGAGCAAATGCTTCATCAACCAAGATTGACTATCTTTCAGCTGAACCTGCATGAAATCAGAATTTTTCAGATAATATTCATGTACCCACTTTATCCACAAAGAGTCAGCTTTCTTGTGTACATTCCATGTAAGTTTCAGCATGCACACTTTATTCCAACTCTCAAGGTCAATGATACTCATTCCCCCCTGAGCCTTAGGTCTGCAGACATTCTTCCAAGAAATAGGAGATTTTCGTGAGATATCTCCACCACCTGTCCACAAGAAGCTACGGCAGACACCATTAATATGACTAAGAACAGTTTTAGGCAAAGGCAAGACTTGCATCCAGAAGTTCACTACAGAAAAAAGCACACTCTTTATAAGCTGAACCCAGCCAGCATATGTCAAAAGTTTGGAACTCCAATGTGTGATTCTCTGAACTATATTATCAATCAGAACCAAGTAGTACTTCACTGCTAGTTTCTTACTAGTTAAGGGTATACCAAGATATTTAAAAGGTAATTTACCTTCTTTAAATCCTGTAAGGCCCTGTAGAACTTCTTTATCTTCATCCACCATACCACCACAATATAGGAAGCATTTGTTAGGGTTCATAATCAAACCTGTGGATCTGGAAAATTTTTCCATCTGAGCAAGTAATAAAGTAACTGAATCCTTATCTCCTCTAGAAAACAGCAACAAATCATCCGCGAAGGTAAGGCTGATAAGCTTCAGATTTTTACACTTAGAGTGGTACCTGAACTTAGGGTCAATATCAAGCTGCATGAGAGTACGAGTGAGGTATTCCATCATGAGAACAAAAAGGAGGGGGGAGATAGGATCTCCTTGTCTAATCCCCCTTCTAGCCTTCATACTTCTAGTTATCCTGCCATTTATCTGGAACTTGTAAGTAACAGTAGTGACTGTTAGCATAATCCACTTTGTGAACATAGCAGGAAAGCCAAACTCCTCAAGGACTCTCTCTAATGCCCTCCAGTCAACCATGTCGTACGCTTTCTGCAGATCAATCTGCATCATACACTTCGGGGTAGAATGTTTCCTCTCATAACCCCTTATAAGTTCATATGCCAATAGTACATGATCCTTCAAATTCTGACCTTTGACAAATGCTGCTTGGTTCTTAGATATAAGGGAGGGGAGCACAGCTCCAAGTCTACAAGTTAAAACCTTTGAGATAACCTTATACAAGGTAGTACAACAGGAGATAGGTCTAAAATCCTTTGGAGCTTTAGCCATGTTAGATTTAGGGATGAGAGAGATCACAGAGGTATTCATTCCCTTATGCAGTCTGCCTTGTGTGAAGAATGAATTCACAGCCTTAACCACATCTCCTCCAACAATATTCCAGGCACTCTTAAAGAATCCAGATCCCAATCCATCAATTCCAGGTGATTTGTTGTCATTGATGCCCTTAAGAGCTGCATAGATCTCCTCCTGAGATACAGGTCTGATAAGGAACTTCCTTTGGTCATATGACACCTGAGTACCTTGCCTCAAAACTGTGCAATTAATCTCTTCTATATTCTCAGCAGTTGTTCCCATGAGAGTGGTGTAAAATCTCAGTATCTCTTCCTCAATATCACCTTGTTCAGCCACAATAGTTCCATCCTCTCTTTCCAAGCTACTAATGGTGTTCTGTTTTTGCCTTTGCTTGATTGAGGCATAGAAGTATTTATTATTCCCATCTCCAGCACGAATACCTTCAATTTTGGCTCTCTGGGCAATGTCCACCTGTTCTAATTCAGCAAGATGTAAAACCTTCTCAGTGCAATCCTTAACTTTCAGGATGATAGCAGGATTATGCCTATCTGCAGTTAGACTCTGTTGTGCCACTAGGAGGTTGTCTCTTGCTTCACTCAGCTGTCTTTTCAGTCCATTCAAAGGCTTGCTAAACTTCCTAATGACAGGGATCAGCCGCTTCAACTTATGCCAAACTATATGCATAGGGCTACCCGATACCCTTCGAGACCAACTTTGGGAGACAGTGTGAAGGTAGCCTTCTAATTGAGTCACATTATTGCGGAATTTGAACCCCATGCTCCTTCTCCTATCATGTCCTTGACTGCTCAAACATAATAGTGCATGATCAGAAACATGTGGCTCCTTGATGTATAGTGTCCAATCCTGGAAAGTTGTAAACCAATCTACATTCCCCAGAACATGATCAATCCTCGAGTAGATCACTCCATCAATATGCTTATTGGACCAAGTGTAATACTCACCCATACTATCCATTTCTGCCAAGCCACTTTTATCCATCATCTCTCTCAAATCCCTAAACTCAGAGTCCATAACCAGTCTGCCACCTACTCTATCCTGAGCCTTGATAACATTATTAAAATCACCTAATAAGCACCAAGGGCCCTTCAAAGTATGACTGATTCTCTCGATATCTTTCCAAAGAAGTTTCCTCTTATCAAGTTGGTTTAATGCATAGATTGCAGTAATCCAAAACAAGAACTCACCTCTACAATCATAAACTCCACAGTGAAGTAACTGGTCAGTAGAACACACCATCTTAATGACATATTTCCTATCATTCCAGTTGAGCCAAATACGACCATTGTAATGGTTGTCATAGTTATCCAAATAAGCCTCATGAATTCTCAGTTTATTTCTAATACAGCCAGGATTATTTCTTGTAACTCTAGTTTTTATAAGAACTAAGATGTCAGGACTAAGATTATTGAGTCGGGAGCTAATCTCAGAAATCTTACCTGATTTATTCAGCCCCCGGATGTTCCAAGAAACCAGCATCATCCTCCATTACTCACTAACCCCTCATTCTCAAGAGTTAGTGGATCAAAAGAATTGTCATGTCTAATCTGAGGTATTCCTTCATTAACAATGGCTTTCCCCTTTCTGTGCCTTTCTATGGTGGTCCAAACCTCTTCTTCAGTGGTAATCTGTTGAGGAATTATCACTGAGGATGTAGCCTTCCCCATTTCAGCATCATTTGGTATACTCTTTTGCTTCCATTGCTTCACTGGCTTTTTCTGAGCATTATCCAAGCAGTTATGACCAACCCGTTGGCATCTTTCACAAAATTTCGGTCTCCAGTCATATTCAACAACCTGCTTTCTCTTGTTACCCTCAGCATCCCTAATGTTAATCTCAGTAACTGGTGCTTTTGTGATATCCATCTCTACAAGTATGCGTGCGTATGAGACCCGTAATTTATTCGCTGTGCATTCATCTGTTACAATTGGGGTACCCAGAGCACTACCAATCTTGCTCAGACTCTTCTGACCCCATAAATGCAGTGGCAGATGGGGGAGTGTGACCCAAATTGGTATCGTACGAAGCATGTCCTTCTTAAGGTCAAAATTAGGCTTCCAGTCCGTCAACAGCATAGGCATATTGTGAATGGTGTAGGGGCCCTTCGTTAGCACCAAATCTTTATCATCCATAGAGTGAAATCGCAGAATGAAGTATCCCTCATCATTGAAATACATTTCCGGTAATTTCACAAAATTCTAGTTCCTTATCATAAATTGTTTCACATTATTCATACTCAGATCTCCTCCAAGCACATACATGATGAGAGCGGAGTCCCAATGTCTAAATCAAGTAAATCAGATTTTTTTTTTGAAAATACAGTAAGATCAAGATTTTTGAAAATACAGTAAATCAACTTTTTCCAAAATTACAGTAAAATCAAGTTTTAAGAAAATATAGTAAAATCGAGTTTTTTGAAAAATACAGTAAAATCGAGTTTTTTGAAAATAATTGAAAATCTGGTTTTTTGAAAATACTGTAAAATTGAGTTTTTCCAAAAATACAGTAAAATCAAGTGTTTTATGAAAAATATGAAATATTGATTACATATTTTTGAAAATGTAAAACAAATATTCTATACAAAATATTCATTTAAAAAATGAAGAATTAATTTATATGATTAAACCAGTTTATAAAAGGAAACTGGTTCTGAACCGGTTTTAAACTGAACTTAAATTGTTTAAATTAAATGGTTCAGTTCATTAACCATTTAAGTGGATCTGTTTTTATATGGTGCAATGCAATGCAATTCAATTCAAGTATACAATTCAGTTAACCATATTTTGAACACCCTTTTATATCATTGCCTTAAAATGGGGATCCAGATTGTCTAACTTTGAAGCGCCAAAGTTACTTTAACTTTCATTCTTTTTGGACTGTTGGATCAATCTCTTGCTTAAAACAATGCCACATCCCTTTTAAATAATTGCATTTTCTCTCACCACAGCACTGTCTCCAAGCCAATTAACCGCCATCATACCACTATTGCCGCTGACTAAGACCTGCCACACACCATTGTTATCTCCCTTCGGTCATTAAGACCACTGCCATTTACCATTGTTATCTTCCTGTACCACCGTTGACATGTATGCCTTTCAACTTTCACAAATTCATAATTCCACAGTCAATAATCTCATTCTTAGCATAAAGTTGGAAAATTTGACATTAACAATGAAAATTAGTGTGAATATGAAGGAATAATTAGAGTTGTTTCTTCTTAAATTATGTTGAGTATGAAATTATGTAACAATTTTTAGGAAAATACAAAATCTCCATGCTTTTTCAACCAGTACAAATGCAAAACCCCTACTTTTATATGAGAGTGTGATTTGGATTAGTAACACAGGATAACAAAACTTAATAAATTAGACTTTTTTTAAGTAATCATCTACTTTGAATATTGGAGCTATGGTCGGAGCAGAGGAGAAATGGCGACGAAAGGTGAGACATTGACGGTCTATAGATGGTCTTCATGTGTGATGGCTGCTTATGTGATTTTTTTTTAAAACAAGAAAAGTGAAACAGAAGGTAACGTGGCAAATTGAATACCTTCCAATTAATCCAATGGCCCCAAAATTCTCAAAGTCAGTCTAACTTTCCCGCATGAAAGTTAGACAATCTGTTTCTCATGAAATGGTGAATAACAGTGCACAAGCTTCACCTACTACTTATGGTCCTGCATGTTTCATTAGAATTATATTAAGTGTGCGTAGAAGTAATTTTTAAAAAAATTTAGCAAAACATATTTTAAAATTATTAAAAATTAGAAAATCAATAAGTATATTTATTCCAGACAATTTGCGAATATCGAATTTGGTTAATTCGGTTTGCGAATTTGTTCTTTGATGTTAAAATATTATGGATATCTTTTATATAAATGTAAAGATACTTTAATAAATTTAGACATTCTAAAATCGAAAAAAAATACTTTAAAATACTCTAAATTAATATAAAAGATATTAATATATATATTTATGATATTTTTAAGTTTTTATAAAAGATATTTTAAAAAATATTTATAAATTTGTTTAAGTCTAAAAGTTAATAGGTTGTGTTTTGTGTTAGTTAAGGATCCGTTGAGTCTTAATTGTAATAAATATGTATATCTATTCTTGTCTTTACAACTTTTAGAATATAGTCAGAAAGACAAAGCAATGAAGTGACGACAATTCTATATAAACTAATAGTATGTATGATGAAGTATTTTAATGAGTGAAATAATTTTTTGAGGGAATTTAAAATATTTGATCAAAATTTATTGTTTGAATAAAAAATATGAAGAATTGTTAAAATGATGTAAATTTATGAAGTGTTGTATTCAAGTTAAATTTAAGAAACTTTAAATGACGCCAAAAAATAAAGGATTTACCAATTGTTAGTTGGTCTAGTGGTGATTGACGTTGATATTGGTAGGGAGGACCACGATTCGATCTCCCGTAACTATGATCGAGAGGGCGCTGGAACCACTTGATGCCAGAACTGACCTCCAAACTGGATTAGTCAGTTCAGTGGGTCGGATATTGATGGTGAAAACAAAAAAAAAGTAAAGAATTTGAAATTGCGCTTTCACTCAATATAATATGAGTTTTAAATTGTTTATTATTAGTTTTTCAAATTTTGCAAGATGGTCCTCATATTTTATGAAAATTTCAAATTCATTCCTAAATTTTTTATAAATTGCAAATAAGTTCCTAATAATTTTTAAAATTATACAAAATTGCTCCCATCAAATTTTCAAAAATCGCAAATCCGTCCTTATTTTTCATATTTTAAATTAGTCCAAAACTTTTAAAATTTATAAAAATGGCCCAAAAAATTTAACAACAAATTATTTATTAATCCATCCAAACAAAATAATTTAAAATTAAATGAATTTCAATTGAATCATTTGAATTGCTTAGAATTTTAAATGCTCTAAAAATTTCCAATTATTCATTCAAATACACTCTTAGAAGACGACGGTAGCTAGAAATATCTATGATTGTATTCTTAAATTTTTTAATTTGGCTTAATTGCAATTTTGGTCCCCCAATTATTCATTTTTTTGGGTTTTGGCCCCCCTATTTTAAAATCTGGAATTTTAGTCCTTTTGTTTTAGTTTTTTTGAGGATTTTGGTCATCCTATAAATCCGAAGGCAATTTTTAATAAAATGGAACTCAGATTAATGACATTTTTAACATAAATCTTAAATAAAAATAGCTTTTTTGAATAGATTATTACTGAACTGACACTGACACATCATCAATAAGAGCGTCATTTTATTAAAAATTGCCTTCGAATTTGCAGGGGGACCAAAATTCTCAAAAAATTAAAATATAGGGACTAAAATTCCGGATTTTAAAATAGAGGGACCAAAACCCAAAAAAATGGATAATAGAGGGACCAAAATTGCAATTAAGCCAATTTTTTATAGATCTTTGGGGATATTTAAGAGAATTGAGAAACATTTCTAAACATATTATAATGGGTGATTCATATAAATTTTGCATTTGAGTGATTCTTGTACAAAATAAGATTTAATTTTAAGAATTTTAGTGACTGTTTTAACATAGCTCATTTATAATAATTTTTGAAAATATAGTGAATGAGAAAACTATTTCCTTTTTAGAATATATTGTTTGATGGAACTGAATAAAGAATTTAAATTTTTGTGTTTGTTGATTTTTTTTTTAATTTATTGTGAATTTGCTTTCACTTTTAACAAACTGTTGTATTATTCATGACTATTTATTTTATTTGTCATTTTTTTTATAAATAATTTTTTGATGTGATTGAACCTCGAATAATTTTTCTGAAATGATTTAAATTATTCTATCCATTTTCATAATATAGACGGATTTAATTGGGAAATTTCTTTATTGACCCCCTAACCTTCTTGGTCACCTCCGACGAAATTCTCACAATACCCCTATATTTCGGAAATGCATCTCCGAAATCACTTTTTTTATGAAAAAAATTGATTTCGGAAGTGCACTTCCGAAAACACCAAAAAAAGGTGTTTTCGGAGATGTATCTCCGAAAACACAAAAAAAGTGTTTTCGGATATGCATTTCCGAAATCACTTTTTTTTTTTGGAGAGGTGTCTTCGGAGATGCATATCCGAAATATTCCAATTTTTGGTCTTGGAATGTTTCGGATATGCATTTCCGAAAAAATTCAATAATTATTAAAAAATTAAAATAAAGGAGAATCAATACAATTAATGTATAATTAATTGTATTAATTAAAAGATATTATTAAATATATATCCTCATCATTAAAATATAATAATAATTATTAACATCTTTTTTTAAATTAAAATATTTTGTAGTTATTATTTATAATTAAATTTCTTCAACGATTTTTTATGCATTAAATAATCATTAGAATATATAAATTAATCAAAAAACTTATATATATTTTAATATACTGAATATACAAGTATCGTGAGTATTTTATATACCATTGATAAAACTTTAAAATATTATTATTTTACTAATTTAATTATTTATAACTTTAATTTTTATTAATTTATTTTTTAACTATTATTAACTATTTAAAAAATAAATAGTTGAATTATTAAATAAATTATTTATAAAATTGTAACTATTAACTAAATTATTGAGATTATCTAAAAGTTATTACGTTAATTATAAAATAGCTAAATTATAAATATAAATAGTTTAATAGTTAATTACAAAATATAATTTTAATTTTAATTAAAATTTATTACGTTAATTATAAAATATCTAAAAGTAATAAAATTTATAAAAAAATACAACTAAAATTTTAATTTTAACAATTAAAATTTAACTCAGATTTATAAATAAATTAATAAAATTTAAAAATTAAATAGGAAAATTATTAAACTAATAATAATTTAAATTTGTATTGATGAAATGTCATAAAAAAATCATTTGAAATACACAAGTGCACCACGTGAAACTTTGCAAAAAAAAAATTAAATTAAAATAGTAGCAAATAATTTAGAGGAATCAAAATTTATAATTTTTTTAATATACTAAAAATAGTAGTTGATAGATTCAAAAGAATAAAGAAACAAAGTATCAAAACGAAAAAAAATTATTAATCGATAGAAATAAAATGAACTGAATATGGCAATTTTTGGGTCATTCTAATATAATAAATTCATTCTAATTTTGTGTATGATTATTAATTCAATATAACAAATTTCCAAAATTATTAACATATCTTTTTTTATTCTAAAAGGAATGTACTTATTCAATTTATAAGATGTTTTATTTCATCGTCTAAAATTTGAAATGGTTGTTCCCTATAATTAAAATTGATATTTTTTTTTTTGTTGAAATAAAAGCTTTTATTTACTTCAAAGAAACTATTACAGAGCAGGGCATTCTAACCATAAATTGAGCCTATTTACATGAGGTTATTAACTATATGAGTCCTATATTTGGGTTTCATCCACCCTCTATAGACAATAGTATCTGTAATGTTTCTAGTTACCAACTGTCTATCTCTAACTATACCCTCTTCACCAAAAATCTTTGAATTTCTATACATCCAGATGTTATAACATGTTTCAGTTATAACAGCCTTAAGTATTCCCATTTTCCAGCCCTTGCCTTTAGATTTCCTCAAAATCCAGGTAAGATCCAGTCTGCTAGGAACCTGCACTTTCATCCAATCAAGCACAGTACTCCAAATGCTCTTTGAATCCTGACATTCGAACAATATATGGTCACGATCCTCATCAGCCTTATTGCAAAGTTCACATAAGGAATGCTGCAATATACCAAACTTTTTGAATCTAGTTTTAGTAGGTAACCTATCTTGACAAGCCAACCAAAGGATAGTTTTTGCTCTTGGCCGGGCAAAGTTATGTGCCAGCACCTGATACCATTCAACAGTGTTGCTCTCTTGCTTCAGTGCTTCATAGACTTTCATCATCTTGAATTTACCAAGTGCAGCCATACTCTGCCATATATTTGCAATCTGTCTTATCTCCACTCTTTAAGCCATGATGTTCTTGAGTATCCAGGTGCAGTTTTTGCCATGATTGTCCTGCATTATATCTCTTCCCTTTAAGTAATAGGTATGAATCCATTTTACCCAAAGGCTATCTCCTTCCATACTGATATTCCAGAGGCATTTTAGGAGTGCTACAGAATTCCACGTTTTCAAATCAAGAATATTCAAACCTCCATGCTTGAGATGTCTGCATACTTTCTGCCAGGCAACAGGGCTTTTCTTACTAGGTGTGCTTTTTCCAGACCATATGAATGTCCTGCAGATGGAATCAAGTTTCTTTATGACACAGTCAGGCAAAGGAAGGCTGAACATCCAATACTGAGCTATGGATGCCACCACACTTTTTACCAATTGGATCCTGCCAGCTATACTCAACAGCTTAGTAGTCCAATGCTTTATCCTGCTACTAATTTTATCAATCAAAGGAAGATAATGGCTCATGTGCAGTCTTTTACTCGATAATGGGATGCCTAAGTACCTGATTGGCAGATGCCCCTCCATGTAGCCTGTAGATATCATCACCTCTGCCTTTGTAGCATCATTCATACCTCCAAAAAAAGCCTTGCATTTCCTCGGGTTAACTATGAGTCCAGTAGATTTAGAGAAGGATGAGAAAGCTTCTATGAGAAGCTTAATGGAATTAGTATCCCCCCTGCTAAACATCAAGATATCATCAGCGAAAGTAAGGTGAGTGAGGTTTAATTTTGCACATTTACTGTGGAAATGGAAATCTGAGTTATTAATCATCTTTGCCATTACTCTATTCATGTATTCCATCATAATGACAAATAGGAGTGGGGAGATGGGGTCTCCCTGTCTAATGCCTCTCCTTGCTTTCAATACCTCAGAGTATTCACCATTGACATTAAACCTATAGCTGACTGTGGAGGTGCCCAACATGATCCATTTTATGAACTTATTTGGCAGGCCAATTTCACTCATAATTGTTTCCAAGGCTGACCAGTCCACCATATCATATGATTTCTGAAGGTCAATCTGAAGCATGCATCGAGGTGTACCTCATTTCCTGTCATAACCTCTCATGAGCTCAAAAGCTAGCAAAATATGATTTTGGATAACCTGGCCTTTCAAAAAAGCTGCCTGGCTCTGATGAATTATGTCAGGGAGCACAGTGCCTAACCTATTAGTTAAGACTTTGGAGATAATCTTGAAGAAAGTTGTACATCCAGCAATGGGTCTAAAATCTTTCACCTCATTCGCAAGCTCATGTTTTGGAATAAGTGTGACAATTGTACTATTGAAAGCTTTGTACAACTTACCTTTCACAATGAATTCCTGGACTGCAGCTATCACATCCTGCTTTATTATATTCCAGCTGGCCTTGAAAAATTTAGAGCCATAGCCATCAATGCCTGGAGCTTTAAGGTCTCCTATACCCTTCAAAGCCTCCCAAATCTCCTTCTCAGTTACATCACTAGTGAGGTGATCTCTTTGACTGGGACTGACTTGTTTTCCTCTTCTCATTGCCTCAATGTCCACATGCTTCAGATTGTTGTCCTTGGTTCCCATGAGTTGCTGATAGAATTGCATAACTTCCTCCATAATACCAGCCTGCTCTGACACCATACTACCATCAGATTTCTTCAGCATATTCATGCTCTTGCTCTTGTGTTTGGCTTTGATGGAAGCATGGAAATAAGAGTTGTTGTCATCACTAAGTCTCAGCCAATCTATTTTCGACCTCTGGATCAGCATCTGCTCCTCTAGCTCATGAAGTCTAATGACTTCCTCAGTATACTTTGTCACCTTTGTAACTCTGCTCCCATCCATATTGTTTAACCTGAGATCCCTCTGTGCTAGCTCCAGATTATTCCTTGCCTGTTCCAATTGATGTTTCATATTGGCCAGACCCTTACTAAAGCTCTTTAGCTCAGGCTTCAGTCTTTGCAGTTTTCCCCACAGTTTAAACATTGGGCTGCCATTAATAGGTTTACTCCAGCTATTTCTAACAGCCTCCTCATACCCTGGTAAATCAGTGACACAGTTATAGAACTTAAATCTGCTACCTATTTTGATTTGTTCCCTAGCTGTCAAGAGAAGCAGTGCATGATCTGAAACACTAGGGGAAAGAATATTCAGAGTTAAGTCATTGTATTTAGTAAACCAGTCCACATTACCAATAATTCTGTCAATCCTCGAGTGAATAGGATCCACAGTATGTCTATTGCACCATGTGAAGTAGTCTCCACAGCTATCCATCTCACTGAGCCCTGTTTGTAACATCATGTCCTGTAAGTCACTATACTCAGATTCCATGACCATTCTGCCTCCAATTCTATCTTGGGCACTGGTGACATTATTGTAATCCCCAACTAAGCACCAAGGCTCATGAGGGCATATGGTCATACTGCTGATATCCCTCCATAACCTCTTTCTTTGCTTAAGGTGATTGCTACCATATATTGCAGTCAACCAGAAAAGGAAATCACCCTTCAGATCAAAGACGTTGCAGTGAATGTACTGGTCAAAACTATGAGCGTAATGAATATCATATTGACTATCATTCCAAGTGATCCATATTCTACCATTATCATGTGAATGATAATTATCCAGATACTTATCATAGAGATTGAGCATATCTCTAATCTTACTAGATTTAGCAAACTTGACTCTAGTTTCTATCAATATCAAGATGTCAGGCTTAATAGATTTGAGACGGGAACTAATCTCTCTGAGCTTGCCTGACTTGTTAAGTCCCCTGACATTCCATGAGGCTAGCATGGTCCCCTGTCCAAGGTCACTGTTAGGTCTTTCAAAACCTCCAGTGCCTCAAATCCATTCATACAGCTAATCTCAGGACAAGTTTCAGATAGAGCTTTTTTACCTCTTTCCTTGATTGAAGAACCTACAGTTATCCAATCAATCTCCTCAGGTTGTCTGGCAGGGTCTGATTTTTCCTCTGGTGATGCTCTATGATTTGTTTCAACATTTGGAGCTGGAGCAAGAATGCTGATAGTTGGATCAGGGGGCTTGATTCGAGGTTTCCATTGTTTCTTCACTTGATCTTTGCACCTGTGTCCAATGCATTGGCATCTCTCACAGTAGAGAGGTTTCCATTCATATTCAACCTGTTGCATCAATTTTCTCCCTTCACAGTCCTTTATGGCAATCTCTTTCACCATTTCTTTGGTGATGTCAACTTCAATCAAGAGTCGAGCATACGATACTCTCAATTTCGTGGCTGTACATTCATCAGTGACAATAGGGACTCCTATGGCACTACCAATCTTGCTCAAGCTTTTAGCACCCCATAGATGCAGAGGCAATTTAGGGAGTTTCACCCACAATGGCAAGGTTCTCAGCATATCCCTCTTTAGGTCAAAGTCAGCCTTCCATTCCCTCAGCATCAGGGAGATGTTTCTGATCGTGTATGGTCCTCGCATCATCACTGCTTCCATGTCATCTTGAGATTTGAACCGAAGTATGAAATAGCCTTCCTCATGGTAAAACATATCTGGAAGCTTAACAAAGTTCCATGTCCTCTCCATGAAGTTTTTCACCATGTTCATGCTTAATTCTTCACCCATCGCATATAAGATTAAAGCTGTTTCCCAGTATTGCACTTCAGACGCAATGTCTTATTCTTCAATCTCGATTTCAATTCCTTCGCTTGTCACTGTTGGCGCTACGTATTGCATCGAAAGACCCTTTGCTGGATTGCGGTTCTCCGCAAGAACATCAACCCACAGCTTGCGTTCTTCCTTTTTCTTCGGTTCCGATTGTGATATCTTCTTCCCTTTTCCTTCAATTAGGGTTTTCGAGTCGTCATCTTCCTCCTCAACGAGAATCGTTTCTTGTTCCACCTCCTTTCTTGGTCGTGAAGTAGTAGCAAATTGTAAGCCTGGATTCGCCATCTCCGATAACGGTTGTTTGTTCTCCGGTGTGAGTGGTGCTGGTTGGTTCACTGGTGACGGTGGCGCCACTTTTGGCGGCCTCCCTCGTCCACTCTTCATTTCAATTAGTCGTATTTCTTTTCATTTATATCTTTATTATTTTATATATTTGTTTTTATTAACTAATAAATAGTATAAACCTTTGAAGATTTTAATTTTAAACCATCATTTCAAAATAATTCTATACTTCAAAACTTTTGCGTTTTTTCGGAAGTGTACTTCCGAAATCCCAAAAAATGAGATTTCGGAAATGTATTTTCGAATTCTGGAAAATATTTGAAAAAAATTTTATTTCGAAATGCATTTTCGAAGTAGGGGTATTTAGGAGTTTTTGCTGGTTGGGGGTCAGCTAGAGCTGTCAAAATGGGCCGAAGCCCATGGGCCGACCCATTTGGCCCGAAAAATTTTAGGGCCTGGGCCTCATTTTTCGAGCCCATTTACATCCGGGCCTTTTTTAGCCCGGCCCTAAAAATCCCTAAAAAATATGGGTCGGCCCGTATGGGCCATGGGTAGCCCACCGGCCCGAAAAAATTAAATATTTTTAATATAATTAAAATTTATCCTTTCCTAATTATAATTATTATAAAAATTTATAACATTTTCTTGTTATAATTATCATAAAATTATAATTGTCATGAATATTTATAACTTAAAATTTGTTGGAACAAGTTATTTAATTATTTGTGCTACATTAGATAATTTGTGATGTATTTTGGGTTGTTTAAATTAAGTTAATGTGTTGTTTTACATTTTAATTATTAACTGATATGGATTATTTAGAAATTATAATTTTGGATATAAAATTTAATATATATATATATATATATATATATATATATATATATATATATATATATATATATATATATATATATATATATATATATATATATATTCTTGCATGCAATTATATGGTTACTTACAAAAATAAGGGGAAAATTTTAATTTTTTATAGAAATGGACCCGTTTAGGGCCGAAGCCTATTTAGTGCCGGGTAGTCCGCAGCCCAGACAGGACCGGGCCTGGGTAGTAAAATTGGAGCCCATTTTAAAATGGGTTTTTTAGGCCCGACCCTAAAAAGCCCGAAGCCCATATGGGCCGGGTAGCCCATATTGACAGCTCTAGGGTCAGCCCCATAGAGAAGTGAAGAAAGAAATTCTCTTTAATTGGCCCACGTGTATCATAATGTTTGGATTTTACTTCAGTTTTCTTTTGTCAAGCACAACCTGTGAGGGGAAGCACATGGCATTAGGGTGCCTTTGAAGGGAGAAAGCGTGGAAGATGTGACAGTGACAGTGACAGCCCCACCACCAAAGTCACCTAACGCAAATGCCAAGCACACACTCAGTCATTATCATTTTTTTCCCACATGATTTAACCTTTTTATTATGGTTGTTGCATTAACACAATTTGAATTTAAAGACCATGCATGCGTGATGTCCCCTAATTTAGTTTAGATGTGTTATTATTACAATTTACAAGCTAACAATATAATGGCCCAAATTTTATTAAAAGAGAGAACATAATGAAAAGTGTGTGTGAGAAGCAATGAAAACTGTTTCAACCTCCACAAGGGGTACTCAACAATACTAATAATTTTCCATCAATGGTTATGGTGACGCCGTAATAATAAAGGACAGGTAAAATAAGCTGGTGGTGGTTAGGCTGTCTTCTTTTATTATGTGACTGGAGTATGAAATACAAACCATATATGGTTTTTAGAGCATATTTTTCTCATTCTAAATGTAATAAGCGTGTATACTTAAACGTAGATAACATCATTCATTCATTCTCATAATTTTTTATTAGTTTGAAATGTAGTGCAACTTAAATGCGTTATGCAAGAGGATGATCTAAGCGTGTATACTTGTGGTTTTAGAGTTAGCTTCTCTTAAATTTTTCAATTGCTTTATATGCATTGTGTTGATTAAATCCATAGAGATTAGTCACTCGTAGGACTGCATATCGAATTAAAATAAAGAATTAAAATAAAGTCATTCATGTTGGATCCGACTTTTATTTTTATAACAATAGCTAAGTCTTATTTTACTAAGTGAGGTCGGCTATAAGAATCAATTTTTGCCATAACGTTTTACATATTTAGAATAGATACATATTTAGAATAATAACAGAAGTATGGATAATAGTATCTCTTCTGTTATTATATTGAAAAATCTTTGAAATTATTTAAGGGGATGGGGAAATACTTCTAAACACCTTGAGCTTGAGTGATTCTTATATTGAGAGTTGGAGAGGTTGGGAAACACTTCGATAGAAAATAGGGTTTGTTCTTTGGGAACTGCGAAGGATATTATTTTTTGTAACTCATCTGTAATCTCTTGTAATAACAATTTTTTGAGTATAGTGAATTGGAGAGCTGCTTTCTCCCCTAGAGTAGATCGTTTGATCGAAATGGGTAAACAAACCTTCGTCTTTTCCTCGCCTTATTCTGTTATATTATCTGTGTACGAATTATTATTGCTGTATTATTTTGGTTTCTACTATTCTTTGTCTCACAAATTGATATTGAATTTTGTCGTAATTCACAGCAAGATTCCCAATAAGTGATGCGGTGAGCGTGGAGCAAAGAGGTATTGTTTACAAGTGAGCATCATGGTTAGATGGGAGATCGAGAAATTTTCCAGTAACAACGACTTCGGGTTGTGGAAAATTAAGATGCAAGACATTTTTTTAAGAGAGGTGTATCGATGCTTTGAAGAGTGAAACATTGATGCTTGCAGGGCTTACATAGGTACACAAGACGGAGATGTAAGATAAGGTCAAGAGTGCCATTATCTTGTGCCTCGGGGATAAAGTTCAAAGAGAAGTCTCCAGGGAGCAAACTGCGGTTGCCATGTGGACAAAACTTGAATCATTGTATATTACAAAGTCTTTATCTCACAGGTTGTATCTAAAACAACAACTCTATTCATTCTGAATGGTGGATAACAAATCCATAGTTGAGCAACTTATATAATTACACAAGATTATTATTGATCTTGAGAATATTGATGTGAAGATTGAAGATGAGGACAAGGCTTTACTCCTGTTGAGTTCATTACCTAGATCCTTTGAGCACTTTAAGGATGCCCTTCTTAATTTATAGTAAGGAAGATACTATTACTTTGGATGAAGTCCAGACGGCGGTGAAATTCAAAGAATTTTCAAAGTCGAAAGATTTGAAGATTGAAGATAGTGGTGAAGTTTTAAATGTGTCAAGAGGAGGAGGTGAGCGTAAAGGGATGTCCAAATCAAAGAGGAAAGTTATGAGGATGCTGATGCACTAGTAGTATCGAGTATAGAAACTGAAGATAGTTGGGTCTATGGGTGTTTGCGGTTCAGTTTGGATCAGTTTTAAGACAACAACTCATCTGATCCAAAGATAAAATTACTCGTGGTTCAGTTCGGTTTTGAATGATATGTTAAAAAATTCAATCTGATCTGATCCAATTTAATGCGGTTTAATTTGGATCAATATTTGGATATCCAAATTACAAATTATATTTTTATTAATATTACAAAAATACTAATAAATCATGATGTAATATATATATATATATATATATATATATATATATATATATATATATATATATATATATATATATATATATATATATATATATATAACATATTTAAAGTTAATATTATAAAATGAGAATGATCGATAGTGGTTGAAATAAATGAAATAATAAAAATAAATAGATTAAACTAAGCTAATAGATAATATAAAAAAATAATTTTCATATATAATAATAAATTTATGTAAGATATCATACTAATAAAAAATAAATAAGTAATATATATATATATATATATATATATATATATATATATATATATATATATATATATATAGACACACATTCGGTTCAGTTCGGTTTGGATCATTTTGAAAAATCAATCAGAAATCCAATCTGAACCGTGCGATTTTCACAAAATGGCATCCAAACACATCAAATAAACTTCGATTTTTTGTGGTTTTTGGTTTTTTTATCGATTTGCAATTTTAATTTGGATTGATTTGGATTTGAACACCCATAATTAGGTCATTGACTCAGGTTGCTATTATCACATGTGTCCAAAAATATAATACTTTGAGACTTTGAAGATGGTGCAAGGTGGAGTAGTTCGCTTTGGTGCTAATAAAACATGCAAGGTTCATGGTATTGGTATGGTCAGATTTAAAATGCTTGATGGTCGTGAGCTTCTTCTTCACAGTGTGAGGTATGTTTCAGAACTCAAGTGAAATTTGTCATTTATAAGTATGTTTGATGATCTAGGCTATTGCACTAGATTTGAACATGGAATGTTGAAGATTTTGCATGATGAATTGATTATTGCTAAAGGGTCTAAAATATGCGGTCTATATATTTTAGAAGGTTCAAATGTTATTATTCATTCATTGTTAACTAGTGGAGGCTTTCATGAAAAGGAAGAAGTATGAGATTTGAGTTTAAGGCGTTATGAATGCCTTGAGAAAGTTTCGGAGGAGTATAATGAATTTTGCATAAATCAAGGGATAAAAATGCATGTTACCGCTGAGTTATTATTGAGTTTTTGGGAAAGAGCTGAGGTTAAAACAACTTACTTGGTTGGTAGAGAATTTCTTCAGACGGAGAATAGTGAAAACCAAGGGAGAAACTTGGTAGAAACTATAATGTATCTTTTATTCTAACAATCTTAGAGCTTACAGCAACAAGGGAGAATAATCGTTTAGAGATTTCCAAGGGAAAATTTAGAAAGGTAAAGGTTTTTGGAAAATCTTTGGAGTTATCTAAAGGGATTGAGAAATACTTCTAAACACCTTGAGTTTGAGTGATTCTTATAATGAGAGTTGGAGAGGTTGAGAAACACTTGGGTAGTAAATAGGGTTTGTTCTTTGAGAACTGCGAAGACTATTTTCTTGTAACTCATGTGTAATCTCTTGTAACAACTTGTGAATTGAAGAGCTGCTCTCTCCCCCAGATTAGATTGTTTGATCGAACTGGATAAACAAATCTTTGTCTATTTCTCACCTTATTCTATTATATTATCTGTGTACGAATTATTATTATTATTGTTATTATTATTATTATAGACTATTTATTTTAATTGCTATTATTTGTTGTCCCACAAATAAATATTGATTTTTATCGTAATTCACAACAAAATTTCAAACATATGCTTATATATTTGTATGGATAATAAACAGGGTAGATGAAAACATGTCCTATATATGCTTAATGGAAGTTCCTCTACATGTATTCTATAACTGACTGACAAATTGATTTCAAGCTTACCCGAATTTGAGCTTTTTTACTATCCAAGACCTTCCATATTTGTTTCATACTTCTTATTATACATCATTTCTTCTTTAATATATAAAGAGACAGTGAGCAAGATCTCTATGCAATTCATGTGGGCTCATGTGGGAACAAACAATGATTATTTTTTATATGGGATATATTTGGATCTATTTGGATTTATAATGTGCATCAGTGCTACAAGGGGTCTTGCTTTCTTTTGATGCGTAATTAACTCGACTTTCTAATTACATTGTATTTTAATATTGATTGTTTCTGATTTCGTTGTAATGAATTAGTTCTTTGATCTCTTTGTTTCATGATGGATTGCAGCATATTGATGCTAAATACATGCTACTTCATGCATATTTTACTATGCAGAATTTTGAATTGAAGAAATGAAAGATGAATTCCATGGTATCAGGAACTCTGTCGTCATTCAATGATATTAAACCTGTGAGTTCAGATTCTAATACTTCCCTTAAAGAAGATATTGTTATGTGTTTCATCAGAACTCCTCGCCAGGTTCAATTTCAATATATGTCATGATAGTTTAATGCAAAATCATTTTCTAAGCTTTATCGGTCAATTACACAATGTATTTTTGTTTTCTTATGCTTGCTGGTCATTTTCTTGAGATATTTTTACCACCCTGCAAATGTTACGAAACGGCAAAACAAACAACTTATGGTATGTGCTCTTTTGAATTGTGTATAGCATCTTATCATGTATGATTTCCTCTTATCAAGTCGTTGAAGACAATAACAATCAGATCGAGCGACACGACAGGAGATTCAGTTGGTGAGTAAGCAGAGTAAACTCTGCTCGGTTTTGACAGGTAGCTCTTTGATCTTACGCTCCGTTTAGAAAGCGGAGTAAGCAGAGATTCAGCCAACAAGTAGCTCTTTTATCTCATGTTCCGTTTCGGAAGTCTTAAATTTCCATACAAGTTGATTATTGATATTAACAATTATATTGGCTCTAACTTAAACCTTTGTTTATATGATTATTTTTTCATTTCTCTTTCAGGTAAATTAGATTTGTTTTTTGCATCGATTCGGTGTCTTTCAGGTAAAGTCCAATTCATGTAATCAGGTCTGTTTTATATTCGAGCCGATAGTTTGATTCAATTCGATACTAATATGTTGTATGGTTTATCAGATGGTCTCAAATTGCCTCTTCAATATCACCGAAAATTATGCACTAGAAATGAAAGGCTGTTGCAACAAAGAGTTCTTCATTGACAGGTTCTTGACTTCAAACTCTCAGAATTTATATTTGGTGGGAAATTTTATGATTCAGATGAGTTACGCGAACAATGAGAATGATAGTACCATTGGTTTAAGCAAACTGGATAAAACTTTTGATATGAAATATTCGGATCAGTTTCATTTTAATTCCAAAACAGCAGCAGCAACAACTATGTTTCTTCCTAATTCTTTTTGTTGCAACAATTCGCTTCATATTCCTCCGTCTGATGTAAATTAGTTATTTAATTGAACCACAAGTTTTATACAACTTGCATTATAGATACAATTAAAATATGATCTATTTAACTCTTTGCATCTCTGATTTTTTTCTTCAATTATGTTTGTCAATTGCAAGATATCAATGCACATAATTGTCTGCAATTTAGACAAAACATGGTCTGTTTTAGTGGTCGTAAATTCCTTTAAGGAAGTTCCTCTATACGGTATTGATTATATTGAAGCCTACAAGTGTAAAGCAAAAGAAATCCCTCATGTTTATGTAATTTCAAACTCAGGCATCAGAGAGATGAGATCGGGTAATATTTTTTCCTTAATATTTACATATATAGATCTGAGAGATAATACAAGGTAACTTATTCCTTTTTTATTTATTTAGATATGTGGATCAACGTTTATAAGTTACATATGATCATTTTTTTAAGCTATAACCTCTAACTCTCACTGTTGCACTTATTTACAGATGAAGTTAATCAATCAATAATTATAAGGTCATTGAAGAATATAAGCTATAACTTCCAAATTTCTCATGAGAACCTTAATAACTTTATGTTGTTTGGGGACTAGGGCCATATTTAAGTTGAAAATATTAGCAGCTTTGTTAAATGTTTATATTCTCTTTGAACTTTTTTTGAACATTCAGTATTTCAAAGATCATCATGTATTTAACTTTGAACTATACTAATATGTCATATATCTTTTAGTTAGTTTTTATATAATTAATTTTATAACAAGATATAAAATATGCTCTAACAATGATCTCTATATTGACATCAATAGAATAAAATTGAATATATCAAAGTAATTTTTTTTTATATATGGGCAAAAATTTATGGTTGATCAAAATTTTTTTATACAAAAAAAATTATATTTATCATTTAAAATATTTTTTTTGGTTAAACGATTTAATTTTTCTTTTTTTTATTATTATTATATTCTTGGGAATAAATGCGCGAACTATACCAGTACCCGTGCGAACGCACGGGTATCCCACTAGTTCACAACAAAATTTCCAACATATGCTTATATATTTGTATGGATAATAGTTTCGGATAAAGATAAAAGAGATAATTTTAAAAATTAATAGGGTTTACAAACACAGAGGATATTGAATCCTATACAAACTTAAAGTCCATATATAGGAATATAGGACACATGTTAGTTGCTAATAAATACACCAATGTTATAATGAAAAAGTGCAACTTTTAAAATTAAATAAAAAAGAAAAATAGAATGCACAGTTTCCATACATAAAGAAAAACTTAAGATATTGAAATTTCATACAAAGGCAAGGATATATAGTCTTCATATGTATACATGACTGTTTGTACAAAGGCAAACAATGAAATAAGAGTACATGAATACAATTTCCGCCAACCTCATGACAAACTGGAGTTTTTTGTTTGGAGTTAAATTTCAACTTTACTTCCAACTTTCTCGTTTAAGTGAGAATCTAAAATTTCCCTCCTTTACACTTCACATGTGACCTGTGCTATATTTAGAAAATCTCCACTATAAAATACTTATGATGAATAATGACAATATCAAGAAGACAAACAGTAAATAGTCATGTTCAATCATCTTTTCATGTTTGGATAGAGCATCCAATGTAATTAACTTACTTCAAAATTTGAATTTCATTTTGTTTCAAGTTAAACTTTTCTTGCTTCTTTTTAATATATTATATTATATATATATGGAATTTTCACACGTAAGTCGCAATATTCTTGCAAAACAAAAATGTGCACAGTCTTGTTTGAGCCTTGACTTTAGCCATGAAGCCTCGTTGCTGTGTGTGGGATTTTGCTGGATTTTCAATCCTCCACGGAGGACCCACCCTACACGTTGGATTCTCAATTCACCTCTGTCGTTTTGTTGGATTTTTCCTACATTTTTCAAATCTCCAAAGTACCCCAGCTCAGAACAATTTCTCCATTGTTGGTTCCAAGGATTTATTATTTGGCTGCTTGTAGTTTTACAAAGTGTCCGATTTTTTTCTAATGAAGGTTATATCATAAAAACGAAAAGATAATTCACAAAAATGAGAGAAGATTAGGTCATGACCTTCTCAAAAGTTTGTCATATAAACTCTTTCTAGTTTATTTTGTGTAAAATATTTCCTAATGTCTATAGATATAGATTCAAAAATGGTTAGGTAGTTACATGTTAAGCCTTTTTTTCCAATTGGATAACTCTTTAAGAGTTGGTCAAATAGGTTTATAAGATGGAGGTGACTTGTCTATATTCGATTAGGCTTGTCCTTTTCTCTTTCAGAGTCTCTTTTCTTATATAATTCATTCCCTTGGTGTAGGGGTATAGATGACTTAAATGCTCATAAATGGTCATCAATATTGATGTCGGCGAGTCATGTGTTTTAGGAACATATTTTAAGCGTGTTGGCGTCACACTTTTACTATTCATAAAGGCGTGACGTGACGTGACGTGACGTTTACACGCCTTAGGTTGACCTTTAGGAAATCAGGCCCACAATTTGCATTTACTTGACATGGACCCCGCCATATTTCGGGATGTACACAGTCCCTAAGCGTAAGGTCCAAAGGAGCAAAACGCTTTAAGGTTTCATGTTTATACCACCAAATTCTGAGATGTAAACAACCCCCTAAGCGTGAGGCCTAAGGGGCAAAGCACTTAACAGTGTCTTGTTTATACTAGCAACTTTTGAAATGTACACAGTCCCCCGAAGCGGGAGGCACAAGGCGCGAAGCGCTTAAGGGTTTGGTGTTTACACTGCCATATTTCGAGATGTACACAGTCTCCCAAATGCGAGGCCGAAGAGGGGAAACTATACCGCCAAATTATCGAATGAGTCTGTCTAGGATATCTTTATACGGGATATTGGTGACCATGTCGTGTGATGTTACAATCCCTTTGGCTTTCGTGTTCAAGGATTTTAAGTGTTGCATCATGATTATAATCTATAGGAACTTATGCCATTTTCTAGGACATTTGATTGCTAACCTAATAATAGGTTTTACACGCCTTCCCTAGGTGACTTTTGGTTTACTTTGATCAACGTATATCAGGCCTTGACTTCAATTGTCAATGAATTCATCCTCATCTCATTCCAAAACCCTTGAATTTTTTTTTCGATTTTCCTTTTAAATGTCGAAGCCCGAAGCCTTCTCTATCGTTTACTCAGGTACGGTGAAGGCTTTTTTTATTTTCTATTCGACCATTTATTTATTTTTTTCTTCACGGCCATAATTTGTGAGTGTGACGATAAATGGGCGATGATCTCACCTGTCAACGTGGCTGAGAGGTATGAGTTGAGGAAACAGTGTGCAAAAATATCGAAATGTTTCACTAGAAAGGTGGATTAGGATTTCGTGGCTAGGGAAGTATTCGACATGATTTTTAATAGTGATTCTCTAAATAGTGACACTGATTCGGTGTCTTCTTCATCAGGTTCTGTTAAGGTTATAATGGTACTTCACGTCAACTCTTTTAGCAAAGAGGTGTTGGGCTATGAGTCGAAATGCATGGAGGAGTTGGATTTTTCAAACACCAATGACGAAGAAGACATCATCTTAGAGCCTTGTGTCTAAGGGTGTTCATTAGTTCGAGAAAATCCAAATCAAACCGTAATCCAAACTAAACCATTGTATTTAGGTTGAACATTTTTTAGTTCGGGCAAAAATCGAACAAAACCAATGAAATATGATGTTAATTGGTTTGGGCAATATATTTCTAAAATTCTACCTACGAGCCTATCTACCTAGATCAACCATATTTAATTCGTATAATTTATATCATCATTGTCATGGAAAGTAGTATACGGTATTCAACTTCAAGAAGAAAAAATGAAACACCATTTGTGATATTCAAAAGCTATACGTAGAAACGAACAAATTAGGGATTTTATATCATTATGAAAAATTATTTGATTTAAAATAGATATTGTTTAAAATCATTTTTGCACATTTATTTGTAATGTATTATCTCAATCCAACCCCAAACCAACTCGATGTTCCTCAATTTGGTTCAGTTTGGGCTTTATCGCAAAAATATGCAAATTCAACATAAACTAATCATATATTTTTTATCAGTTTGGACATCATATTCTCTTGAAATTGAACCAAACCAGCCCACGAACACCCCAACTTGTGTCCCGAACAAGAAAGTTTGCATGCATCTATCGCTATGCAAAAATAGTCTAAACTCTGGAAATAGACACATAGTTGCTACCGAATTTTATTTATTCCTAAGGAAAGGAAAAATAACGATAAAACCCTAAGAAAGGAGGATAAGATGGTCATCGAAACCAAATACGCGTTTGTGGGTTGGTTATGCGAGGGGAAGAAATTATTACCCCACACATTCATTGTACTCAACGGGAACCTTTCAGATAGCTAGGTTTGAATGTCTGCCTAAATGTTTGTTTCTTTCTTAATGCTTGCCTTTATTTTATTTACTGGAAATGAGTTATATGAATGAAACAAATAGTTTTTTTTAGTGTGCTCGTAAAGATTTCAAAATCGTGTACATACGTATTCCCAGGTGCAATGGAAAATTCAGAGCGTCGTAGTTCAGGATAGAAAATAAGTATGTGTTGGTTGTTTTTAAGTTAAGAAAGTGATTTTGATGCACGAAGGCGGAAAATGATTGATTTGGTGTGTTGATTTGATTTTAAGGTATTTTAATTTGAATGACCAAACGATACGGTATACGCCAACCAATCAGTTATTCAAGGAAAGTGTGGATGTACATCCACCCCTCTAATTATTTGTAAAAATGTTAAACTTAATTGGACTATAAAAAGTAGTTTTGATTATGTACAAGTGATGAACTATTTTCAATTGAATGATGAGGAAATTTAAATGCATGTTTTTGTATTTTAATATTTTAGAAGACTAAAATAAACTAAATTAATTCAAAATATATTAAAACTAGATTAACTAAAACCAATTAACCTAATAAAATAAATTAATCAAATCAATAAGATAAGGTAATTAAATTAAAAAACTACATAAAATGGAAATAAAAACAACAAACGTTAATAAAAGTAAAAAGAGATAAAAATAAGGTGAAGATAAAAACAAAATTGGAAAATAAAAAAAAAAGTGCATGGCCAGAGGGTGTAAATTGTGTTGGGTCGGTAAAACAAAGGTAGTGTAAAAAGAAATTGAGTCAGGTCCAAGGCTGGCAAATGAGAGGTCAACTCAAGAGAGTCTACGTTGACTCTCCATTAGGACCATCAAATCAGTTCACAAGCGAGTCAACTTGATTAAATGAAGAGTGTTGGATTTGATTGGTGAAGGAAGTAAACATGATGAATAGTCCTGATCACAAGTCAATAATGAGCGCATAGTGTGTATGTGAATTCCTGATAGGAGTAAAAGTAAGCTAATTGAATGGCCATCATGGGGCTACGTGTGAGGATGCTATGTGTAGTAAGAACAAAATTTGGTTCTGCAATATATCTCTGAGTATTGATGATAACAATGGAGTATTTGTGAAAGAACTATTTTGTGTTCTGATGTTTGTTTCTGTGCAAGAACATGTTTATCGAAGTTAATAGATCAAACAAACACTATCAAGATGTGCGCTGAAGATCTTATACGAGTTACTATGTGGGACATAAGTCGTAAGCATATTGAAGAAGCAAACAAGTTCTGAAGACTTAATCATGTGAAGACTCAAGTGTAACAACTATACTCATGCTTCAACATTTAACCATCAGAAGTCTCTGAAGATGAGAAGACAAATGTTACCGTTAACAATGATAAGTACACAATACATATAAGCTTTATCCCACTACCTCTCCATTAGCTTGATGTATGGAAAAGGACAAACAAACGGTACTATTCTAAATCATTGTGTAACGACTCTTTTTTTTCAATAGCCAGCTGCTCTTCAACAGCTCTATTTTCTTTGGCTATAAAATAATAAGATCATATACTTTATTATTGTTGGTGTTGTCATTATCAGAATATAACCAAACTAACAAATAGTAGAACAACAACAAGAACAATTGTCTTCAAATGGCTTTTGCATCATGTTGTTGATTATAAGAGGATCATTTAAGCTTTTCAATTACAAATCCACAATATGAATATTGTGCTCTGAGGTGATCATTAAAGTATGAAGAACAAGGGTTGTTGTCCAAAATGTTCTCAAAAGAATCAAGACGAAGACATTCTTCTCTTTTCAACATCAAAATCAACAAAGTTATCATAAGCTTAAAAAGAAGAAAATGTAAGAAATTTAAGTGCTTTGGGCTGTTGTCCGTGAAGAAGCTACTTGAAGAAAAAATACCACACATCACGCTACAATACAATGTAATATTCTTAGTGTGTATTAGGATCTTCCGATGTACTTAATTGTGTTTACATTTTCTTGTGTAAAAGCTTTTATTGTAAACAAACATTGTGAAAAACAAATAGTTATTTGTTCCTTCTAAAGGATCAGTTGCTCAGAAGCTTTAGGGAGATCTTTTACAATTATTCTAAAGGACCTGTTGGTCAGAAGATTTAGGAAGATATTGTGTTCCTCAAAGGACCGATTAGGTCAGGAGCAGTCACCGGCGGTTGCCCGTGCAAGGTTGTCAGTCACCGGCGGTTTCCCGTGCAAGGTTTTCAGTCACCGGAGGTTGCCCGTCAAATTTTAATCAGTTTGGTTATAGTTGATTAAGACCTTGAGTTCAAGGCGAAATCACCTTGGTAGGATGGATTGGACTAGCTTGAGGATTTCTCAAGTGAACCATGATATATCATGTGTTCTTTACTCTTATGCTTTACATTACTATTTATGCTTCCGCACTTTTTTTAAAACATCACTTAACATAACCATGTTTAGAAACGAGAATGTATCAAAAAGTGAAAAACCCAATTCAAACCCCCTTTTCTTGTGTTTTCTTCACACCTTCATGTGTAAGTTCAAGAGTGCGCCTAAGAGGGGGTGAATTAGGTACCTTAAAAAATTATGGTTTTGAGATTCAAGTTTTTCTTATTTTTCTAGTTTGGTGCTAGAGTTTTGAGATGTGTTACTTTCTTTTCTGGTTATGATTTGTGAAAGCAGTAAATGCGAAAAAGTAAATAACACAAGGATGTATTCTAGTTCCCCTCACAATCTGAGAGTACTCCAATCCCCTTTCAACACGAAAGAGATTTTACTATTGTTAGGACTTATACAAGACCAACACAATCACCAAGAACAATCCTCTTGTAATTACCCAAATTGAAATAAGAACAATCCTCTCGAACTCAACTCTCTTGCTTCCAACAATCCTGGACAACAAGGAACAAACCAAACAAGTAGAACGAGAAAATAATCATTTCCTTTCTACTATCTTATTTCCAACAATCATGGACAATAAGGAATTACAACCAAATTAAGAAATTATTTTGAGTAAATAAAGTTGATGAGAATATAGTTCTCAAGTGTGTATGAGAATGATATGAATTTTCTGGAATGTTATTAAAATACGTGCAGAAAATTTTTAATGAAGTATTAAGAATAAAACACTTGTTTGAAATTTTGAGTGAATAATATGATGTTAATTTGCAATGGAATAGGTGATTTATAATTTGAAATTTCGTGTATTTATAAGGGCACAATACCTCTATGAAACATGGTAAAGTTTTAGACATTTTCATGAAGGTTTGCAATAGTTTAAAATAACAATGATTCATGAAAAAAACATAATTTTAAATTTTGTACACTACTTCTTAAGGTAGTTAGAACGGTCACTTGACTTAACAAGTTTGCAACATTTTTCAAATTTCAAATTTAGAAATATTGTTTCAGAATGTTGTAAATTGTTGCGGTTTTTGTGCTGTTATGGCCAGTCAAAATGCCACAATTTACCAAAAATTGAATGTTTGAAAAAAATGGAAATTTGAACCAACCTAATGCAACATCTATTGATTTATCCAAGTCAATAAATTATATTTGAAAGTGATTTAACATGGTTCAAACGCAATACAAAAATTATATTTGAAAATGATTTAACATGGTTCAAACATGAAGAAAAAAATATATTTGAAAGTGATATTGAACACAAATGACCAATGCGTGCAAGTGATTTTTTGGAGATTAATTAAGCACTAAGTTTATCAACATAAATTCATGGTTCTATATTAATCAATCAAGATCCATGCTAGTCTTCGAGGTAAAAGCCTTAAGTTATTTGATGCTAGCTTTCACACATGATGAGTCTTGAACACTTGAATTGAAAAAATGTACTTGAAGCTTTTTCCATACTTTTTTACATGATCATTTAATTTTTACTTTGTCTTCATGAAAACACATTGGATGGAGAGTCTTGACTTCACACTATGAGTGCCCTGAGGGGTATTTAAGTGGGTCTTCTTCATATCCATTTCATTTTACTCATCTCTCTCTCTCTCTCTATCCCAAATTCTCTCCTTTATCTCTAGAAAATTGCCACCTAAAACCTCACTGAAAAATGCCTCACTAATAGGATGCCACCAGTACCACCACCTAAACCCTCACACCACCAAACCTGAAGCCAAACCCATCATCGCCTTCATGCAAGCCTTAGAACCCTAGGTCGTGAAAGCACAAAGTATCTTGTGGTATTTTTTATGTGCTTTAAGTATTTGTGTTTTAATGTATCTGTTACTTTAATTATTGATTGATAGTATTGCATATTTGTAATCTGAATGTATTCTATTAGTGTGCTTGTACTCTTTTTATCATTTGAATTCGTGCATAATGGCTTCGACTATTTTCATTAGATTGTACCACTCAGAACCCTCCACATTTCAATAATGATATTCTCTTTATTCTTGATTAGGATTTCCATTTTGAGCCAATGTAATTACTATTTTGTCATTTCCACAACCACAACTTGAATCACAAGTTAAAACCTTTTAAATTTGGATGTTTTAGTATTTGATTTGAATCATGTGTTATTTCTTATTCGAATCATTCACCTTTGAAAATTGGAAATAGTTTTTTAAACATTTATTCGAATCACATTTTCTTCTTAATTCGAATCACAACCTCACTTGATCTAAATCACGTGTTATCCATGATTTGAATCATGAGCTTTGAAAATACCCCTTTTATGGCCTTCCCATATTAATTCAAATCATAAATCCTTCTTGATTCAAATCACGTGTTGAAAATTCCAATTTCCATCTCATATTTAAATAGTTGTTTCTTTTGATGAAAGTAACAAGTGTGAAACCTATGGTAATACCCATATAGACAAAATGTGATTTAGTCTTCTATTATCCGTGTGCCCATCAATTTCATCATGATTCTTTCTTTTCTTCACCATTACAACTTCTTGACCATGAATTCATGATGTAAATAATCATTTTTGTTGCATCTTGTTCTTGTGAAATTTGTTGTTGTGTTTGAGTGATTTAGAGAGAGGGAGTATATTAATCTTGTATGTGTTCATGGTTAATTAATTTCTTGATAAAAATCAAACCTAAGGCACATTCATCTAGAAACTTGATAGAAACTTGTGTGTATTCTTCATTCACCCTTATCTAAAATACTTTACTAACACCTTGTGTTTGTAGATTGTGAGATACTCTAGAATTGTTCGTCATCTTCCTCCTTATTCTTGTTCTCATATTGAGTACTTTCATCTATAAATATTGAGTGTCGAGGGAGAATAGTGGAACATTAGGGTTACTAATGTTTTTATGTGAAGTTTGTTGTTAGTAACAGATGCAGGCATCGTTTCTTGAATGCAGTTTGGTGTTTGTTATTATTCACCAAGAATATAGTTTCCATTATACTCCAAGGAATACTTTGGAGAGATTAAGTATCAATTGTCCGTAAGGCGGGAATGGAAGTTGTCCATTCCTAGTGAAGTTGGAGAAAGATTGCTAACAGACAAAGTTGGGAGTTATCTATTAATGCTTGGCTATGAAGATAGCTTGGACAAGAGATTAGTAAAATCAGGTGGATTACCACATTCAAATAATTGGCGCAGAATTATTGTGTATAACAAGGTTATTGTATCAACGTCCTTTTACGATCTTGACTTTTGTTAGCAGTTTGTAGTGTTTCCATCAATAGAGATGATTATCGTATGATCAAAATGTTGTAATCAAACTTATCAAAATAGTGTAAAATCGTGATTATTTCCATATGATTTTAACATTATTGAAGAGTGGAGTAGGAAATGCGAGGACGACAGCTGAACCACTATATATCATTATTAACTACCATACAATTGCATCGTTGCATGTTTGCATTGATTGTATACCACATCTGTTAGACATTTCTAATAGAGATTTAATGTATAAGCGTATGTCTATGGTGTATCAATCTATTTGACGTATCATGACTTCAATAAGGTCTAATTAGAATCTATGTGCTATGTGTTTCAAAATAGCTTTGTTAAAAAGCTACTTGTGTAGTCTTGTGATTGACTTGCATTCGAATCAATCAAATGCATATAGAATATCATGTATCATTTGATATGGATTATTTCATTGAGACGCTTCCAAGATTTCTCATTATGTGTTATGCTTCAGTACATTTTTATAAAATCTCTAATTTCGTACATGGGACCTAAAATTATTTTTGAAAAAGTCTAACAGGGAATTAGTTTATTCAACCCCCTTCTAGATTGACTTGTGTTAAATATTCTCACCCAACATGTCGAACCCTTAGAACCCTAACCCTAAACAAGAACCCTAACCTAAACCTAACCATGAGTCAGCCATAACCACCGTCTCAACCTCCTTAAAACCTCACTGGAAAAGATGAAGTTTCATCTTGTCCAACCACCTACAACCACCAAAACCCTGAAAGACTTTTAACCTAGCCCAAACAATCCAAACTCTTAACCAAACTATAGATCAGGCCACACCTGACTTAGACTCACCCCTCAAAACCATAGGCAAAAAACTTTAAAAAACAAACCTTAATAGTATAGATCTAGGTTAGTGAGCATTAAACCAACCCAAACACAATAAAAAATCAATCACAAACACGCATGCATCATGTAAAAGACAGAGAAGGCAACCATACGAGAGAGGATATTGTCTTCGGTGAGAAAATAATCCACGTAGGTAAAAATATCTTTTCTTTTTAAGTTTTCTTTCTCCTTCTAACTTCTTTTCTTTTTGTTTGATGTGAGGTGCGATGATATTGCTGGAAATGGATGCAAGAAATCTTAGGGTTAGTGTTGTTCTTCGATGTGAAGAGCAACAAGTTTAGGGTTTATCTTTGTAAATCGTGGCTAGCTTTTCTGTTCATTAGGTTTGTTATTTATATGGTTAGAATTAGGGTTAAAATTTGTTTTTGATTTGTTAAGTTAGGAAAGATTAGGTTTTTTTGTAATCTGATTCAATTAACTTAGATTTTTTGGGCTTTTCAATGTCTAGTTTAAACTCTCTATTATTTGTATCAGTCACCATAAAAAATATATTCAATTTGTGCACGATTGGATTTTGTTCATTTTTTGCATCTTTGATCTTGTTTGGATTTGGTACGTATGGATTAGGGTTTCTGAGGTAATGGGACTTGGACTTTGACCCTTTGACCCGACTCAATTTAATAATAAATTTAATAATTGAAAAGAAAGCTGATTCTTGAATGACTCAATTAAAAAATAAATAATAATAATAATTGAGGAGAAATAGACCTGACCTAACTTAATCTAAAATTAAATAATTAAAAAAATGGACTCTTAAGGACTTTTAGACCTAATAAACTAAATTAATTAATAAAAATGATAATAATAAAAATGAAAAGATGAAAATGGTTATGTCATAAACCAGACCAAAAAATGGACATAAATAAATAGATAAAATAAAATAAAAGACCAAAAGTTAGATGTCGTCCTACTTCTACTTCTTTGGTATTGCTACTATCACCATGATTAGCTAAGTTATATTTTGTTGGGATTATATTTCTATTATATTATGACATATAAGTATTATTCTTGATCATACTCCCATTTTATTTATCCAATCCTTAGTTTTTATTCTCGTATTTAATTCTTGTGATGTCTTAATCAATTTTGTGAACCTAATTTTTTTTATTGAGAAGTATTCTTAGTTTTGACTAAGGAAGTTCATTTATGCCTAATATGATTTATAATTTATTTTGTGAACTTAAATTATGGTTGAAAGACCTTCTTCTCAATGTTACTTTCCTCGCATTTAATTTAACATTTTGCTCTTGTCACTACTTCAGCTATCGACGCTGCAAGTCTTTGGGTGAGAGACTCATTGTCCCTCCCTAAGACCGTTTTAAAATGATCATACGAATAATTTTTGGTTTTGATGGATTAGCTTGATCGTTTATTCATTGAAGCTGGCAGGGTATTCTCTCAATGATTATGATGGGTCCTGTCGCATGTTGAACAGACTAGTGGTGGCCAGCTTTCGATGTCTACTTGAAACAAACTAGTATACTAGATTCTCCATCGAGTTTTGATAGCTGATGAGGAAGAGCCTGGAAAGGCCCATATGCCATCTCAAAGTTGCATCCCTAAAGATGTTAGACAAGAGCTTGCACTTCAGAGAAACAAGTGCCCCAACTATGGTCATTTGAGTGTTGATGAAGGCCACATACTCATACGAGTCGTTGCACCGTCGAACTTAGCCAATGACAATGGTTTAAAGTTCACTGGGACGGGTGCCCCATATCTCTCCTAATAAAGAACGTTATCTTGTTGGCTCTGTTGAATATGAAGAACATTATCTTCACAGGTTTGGCTTTGACGATGAAGGTCGTCCATAGAGGCACACATGTCCTTTAAGACGTTTTACTCGTTGTCAGACTCTTCGTTGGTCGGAGTAGTTGACTTCTTGTTCACCATGATGTGGGATGAGTGCAAAGATAATACCTTATTGAATGGCGTGAGGGTGACCCAAGTCAATTTTAGTGGAACCCTATGATGGGCACCAATTATACTCGCTAAAAGTACATTAAGCATGACAACACATAATGGACAAGGGTTGTCAGAGGCTTTAATGTTGTTAGGGTATTGAGAGTTAGTTTATGTAAGGTGAGAAGCTATTGTATAAGTGTATTCCTTGGTGTTATTGGTTATCCCTTCAGTGTGATGATATTGATGTATTTATAGTCCAGGGGTCTGAACCGAGTCTCCTATAATTTAGCAACCACTATAAGCATGGGTGGTTGATTCCCTGAAATCCAAGAGATAAGTTTAAGTCCCATGACTTCCTATATAATGTCTATTGACGTAGTACACTCGATGACGGGTTATGGACGAGGAAACAAGATACTATGACGATACATTTGGACAAGGAGCGCACAAACAAAAAATAGACTAGTGCAATGGTGACTAAAGAAGGACAAATGGCTTGAAGTGTGTCACTCACCTTGCCTTCGATGTCTCTCTAATTATACCAATACACATTCCCAAGAACGTTTATACCTAGGAATAATTTTTTTCTAACCTTTTAACAAAAATAGATATACTTAGTTCCTAGTCATTTATTTCTGAAAATATTATTTTTAAACTTGAAACGACTCCCCCTTAAAATAAACTATGGAGTGAAGTAGCTAGTTCGTCTTTGTTAATTGAACTAAATGAACATGTTGATCTAGAATTCAACCCCAAATAATATTAATTTTTATATATTTTTTATTATTGTTGTAAACACGATACTTATAAATAAATAATTTTAAAATATTAAAAGTTAAAAATTAGAATAATTAACATTATCACAAATATTTTTTCAAAGATATAAATTTTTTATCTATAAAACAACGATTATAAACTTAAAATATATTCAAATATTTTTTAATAGAATATCACTAAAATCGTTGACCCCACTCTACTTCCCTCAATTACACCCGCTAATCACGCTTCAACAGCCCCTTTAAATCTTAGGTTGTTTTAACTTTTAACCACTCCCATTTTCTTCTTTAACTTTTTTTCTGTCGCTTTCTTTTACTCTTACTTTTCTTCTCTCAATAATCTCCACTCTACGATACACTTACAACACGAAGGAGCATTCACCTTTTCCCGCTTATACCCCCAGGTTTTGCTTTCTGACGTCACCCAACCTCATCATAAAACGCAATATTTTCCAAGGACACTTTTGTCTATCTACCTTAAAGCTAAATACTTAATCTTTCATTTATTAATTTGTCCCTCTCATATAATATTATCTGCCCTTTTAAAGTTTCTTTTTCTATTTTCTTATCACTTCATCCGTATCTAATTCGAAGATCACGCACCTTCATAATATTATTATTATTATTATTTTTAAATGGTGGTAAACAGCAAAAACAAAACAAAAAATTCTCAAAGGGAATTACGCAAAGGGCTTCTCGATAGACAACGCGCTTGTTAAGAGCGTTAATAGCAATCGCAAAGAAATACAGTGTAAAACGAGTACACGTCTGAACACAATTGGATAGTGGTGTTTACATGTTCAAAACGAGAGTAACTAAGGGTGTCTTTGGATTGACGGTGGACAGAATTGATTCTAGTAGAATTGAGTTTGGTAGAATTGATTCTAGCAGAATTGAGTTTAACAGAATTGAGTTTAACAGAATTGATTTATGTTTGGATACATTTTTGTAAAAGTGAATTGAATAATAAATTACAGTGTAAAAATCATCCAGAATCAATTCTGGAGGCAGAAGCTACAAATTCTAGCTTCAAGTAGAATCAATTCTGGAGACAGAATCAATTCTACTTTTGTCAAACCAAACATCTTAAAATCACACAGAATTGATTCTACAACTCTAGAATTGCTTTTGACCTTTTCAAAAGCCAAACCAAACATGCACTAAGCTAAGTAACTATTAACTGAATTAGATAATAGTAGCATTAAATTAATAATGAGAAATGAAAAATATAAAAAATAAAATTCCAAAAATTACCCCTAAAAAGCAAGTTGCTGTAAACAGCACTTCCCCACTCCATAAGTACTCGACCCTCCCTCTCCCACTCCCCAATCAACTCTCACCTCTCAATAAATCTTAGGTTACTCTGTTTCTTACTTTACCATGGTGGCCAAAAACCTAGAAACAACCATGGTGGCCAAAATCCTCTACATTGCCTTCATCATCTACACAATGTCGGTCATTGAAGCTAGAATTCCAGGAATTTACTCTGGTGGTGAATGGCAAACTGCTCACGCAACTTTCTACGGCGGATCTGATGCTTCCGGCACAATGGGTATGTACAGTACAATGTACCTAATTAAACATTAAAATAAATATTTATGTTGGGTTAATTTGTTAAATTGGTGTTTAGGAGGAGCATGTGGTTATGGAAATTTGTACAGTCAGGGCTATGGTGTAAACACGGCGGCATTGAGCACTGCTTTGTTCAACAGTGGTCTAAGCTGTGGTGCGTGTTTTGAGATAAAGTGTGCTAACGACAGAGAATGGTGCCATTCAGGAAGTCCTTCCATTTTAATCACTGCAACTAACTTTTGTCCTCCCAATTTCGCTCTTCCAAATGATAATGGCGGTTGGTGTAACCCTCCTCGTCCTCATTTTGATCTCGCCATGCCTATGTTTCTTAAGATTGCCGAGTATCGCGCCGGTATCGTCCCCGTTGCTTATCGCAGGTTAGTTCAATTTCATCTGTGCACAATTAGAGACTAAGCGAGTTTCTGTTTATTTATAATTTTTAATTAATGCTGCTAGAGTTAATGAAAAAAAGGAAAAGAAGCTTACAGTATTGACCCTAGTTACATTATTCATTTCCGTATATGGTTGCTTGAGTCAAATAGATGGCATTTTGGACTTTTTGTTATGTGAAAAAACTCTGCAGTTCACACATGATCTGTGTCTGATTGATGAGGTGGGGTAAGGTAACGAAACCCCTGCAAGAAACTACCCACGTATCTTCTTCCTATTGGTGTATAACTTTTTCGTTGTTTTCTTACTAAATTAATGATACAAATATAGCATAAGGATGTTAAGTGATAGCATGATAGAACTGTTTGTTCATTAAGGATGTTCATTTTTTCCTGGTTTGTTATTGTACTTTTGAATTCATGCTTTCTAACTTTTTAGTTACTTTCGGTTTTGTTTTTGCTTTATAATTATTTTTCTTAATTACGTCCATTCCTATTTAATATGCACATCTACTCAACCATGAAAAAAACTTGATACTAATTTAAGATAAGTGATATAGACTGTACATAAAAAAGTTGAAATTGATATTAATTATGGTAGGGTATATATACTATAAAAAAAGTCTATAGCATATGTAAAAATAAGAAAAAGATTAGAGATGTGAAAAGTCAAAAGTGGTGACGTTCTTGTTTGTTATTTACGCAGGGTGCCATGTAGAAAGCGCGGGGGAATAAGATTCACCGTGAATGGGTTCCGTTACTTTAACCTGGTGCTTATTAGCAACGTGGCGGGTGCTGGTGATATCGTGCGCGCGTACGTGAAAGGAACCCGAACCGGGTGGATGCCACTGAGCCGAAACTGGGGGCAGAACTGGCAATCTAACGCGGTTTTGGTGGGCCAGGCTCTGTCTTTCCGTGTCTCAAGCAGTGACCGTAGATCTTCAACTTCATGGAATATTGCTCCTCCTAACTGGCAATTTGGTCAAACTTTCACTGGAAAAAATTTTAGAGTCTAATGATGACATTGAGAAAATTTGGTCAAACTAAGTTTTTTTTTACTATTTCTAGTTTTTTTTTTTTTTTTTTTTTTACTTATGCATGGTGAGAATGAGATGAAGATAGAGAGAGAGAATGACAATTTAATTGTGACTAGGTGTTGATTTGTCTTTCTTGTTATTGGTAGGGTTTGATATGATAATTATATTAATATAATGAAGGTGCAAGAGTAAGATTGTACTTTGAATTTGTATGCTACTACTAGAGAGGTTATTAACTGGAAGTGAAAAGGGAAAGCGAAAGCTAAAAGGGTGAAAGGAAGTGTAGGAAATGCTGAAGTGGTTAATAAAAATAGTGACCCGCAGCTAATTTGTATTTTTATAGAATGGTGATGATGGTGTAATATACTACTAATATATTAATTACCATTTGCTTATAACTTATGCTCTAATGTGTTTTTTCTTTTTTATGAAACTTTATTATCTCTAGTTGACTTTTTAAATTAGACAAAGTTTAACTAAATTAAAATTGTATATGTTGGATAAGTATTATTCTAACTTACAATACATATCTTCTACTGTATATAATTAGCCGATAATGGTTACATGCAGTTAGTCTTTGACGCATTCATTATGTGAATTGTTTAATCATGATTAAATAATTCATATTTAAATGTGATGATTAAAATAAAAAGGAAAATACTTTCATTTAAATTGTTTGATCATTGACCAGACCATCACCAACACTCTAAATAATTCAACTTCATAATTTGTTAGATTTCATAATATTAAAATTAAAGTTAAATTTGACAAAAACTTTCCTCTTATATTTATATGTCTATTGAGATTTAAAATTTTGTCTGCAACAACTACGATCATTCATTCTAAGGTTTGTTCATGTCGGGTGGTGAAATGTTTTGTATATGATTTGCTGGAAGAAAACATAGAGAGTCTTTCCCATCAAGGGAATTGGCTACATATAAAAAGCTTCTTGGGTTTGAGTTGGACGCTTAGAAAGCTGATTTCCTAATCTTTTTGTTCAACATCGTGGGAACATGAGAAGATCAGGCTCTTCATCAAATATTAGGTGAGTGGTTTTCTCATGTGACTCATTTCTACAGTTGGCTAGTGATTGGGCACCTCATCATTCATCAACCACATATGGCGAGTAAATAGATCATCCCAGAAAGGTGAAGCTCAATTGGAAGACCTATCACCATGTTATTGTGTAATCCTTCAACGTGGTGCCATCAAGGCCAAGGCATAAGCCTTCAACTTTCAACGTGGTGCCAATCCAGGCCAACTTATAATGCAAATGAAATGAGTGCAACAATCACATACAACAACAATCAAAGTCACAACACAACAGCTTACCAACACTGTACTAACAAAAGCGGTACTCAACATCGCTTTAACACTGGCCATAGGCCTACAACTTGATCAACTTATCACAACAACTTATAACCAACGACATATTCGACAACAACTTAATTCGTACAACACTAGTCATAAGACCTGCAACTTAATACTATCCATAACCTAGGATGATTCAACTAAAACAACTGAACCAGTCAAAAAACGTATTCAACATAATCCCAACACAATTATCCAATCTACCTTACCTACTTGTACCTACGAACGATTATGACAAAATTCGGTTAATTCTGGTTAATTAATTATACCGCTTACAACTACTAACTTCGGCTAATTGGTACTGCTTTTATCTACTAATCCACATTGTCATCAAAATACACTACTGCTATCACCTTCATATTTCTTGCTATTACTCTATTATTTCTCGTATAACTCTGATATCTGCACTACTATTACGATTCATATTAATTCTATTAATCCCTTTTTCCTACAATGCTATCAGCATGTTGTTACTGAAAGATAATTCTTGCAGTTTCCTTTTATTCAAATTATAGTGGTTAAATATATAGTTAAAGTTCTAAAGCAACTAACAACACACAGCCAGCAACTTAATAAGACAAAATAGGGACACATGACCTCACCATCTCCAAGGGACGGTCGTCCCCTTCTCTCTTCCCCCAAGGTCGTCCGTCTCCCCTTAAGGGCCCATGGAGGCGCCCGTCTCACTCACCCTCTCCCAGGGAGGCGTTTGTCTCCAACTTCTAAGGGGTGCCCACCTCCCATTGGTCGCCACCGTCTCCATTGCTTCAGCCTTTTCTCATCTGTAACTTATATACTCATACTTTTCTCGTATGGGTTCAATTTCAATTCTACCTAGGATACGTTAAAATCTCAATTTCACGACATGATACTACCCGAAATAACCACATTAAATTCAACACAACACTTCCTTCGATAATGACCAAATGATTATCTGATCGATCACAACATTAACACGAACAACAATAAACAATTATACAAATTCCAATCCCACATACTAATTATCATTATCCCGATTATAAGATTCGAACCCCACCCTTACACGCTCTACTCCGATTGAATTCCTAATTTCTGGTTCCGGCCGTGCACTTCTCGTATCCTCTTCTTCAACCATTAAGCTTTCAAACCCTTGTTTTGTTTCTATTCTCACGTACAGCCACAAAAACCTATTTCTTTTCTTCCCTTGTTTTATTATAATAAAACCAATTCTATTACCAAATCAAATATTCTACTAGTCTCATGTCCTTATTGGGCCAACTAAACGCATCTCCAAATTTGCTAGTTATCACACCACTACTAAGTCCAACCGAATTAATTTAATAACGTCCAAGATAATAATGTTATTTCTAATATTATTTCTCCGATTAAACTGAATAAATACTCGACTATCAATTTAACCGTCCACGCAACATATTATTCCAATATTATTTTTCTACAACTTCGTCAATCCACCAATTAAATAATACTTCATAGAAATAAGCCAATTAATTCCCTTAGGATAATACCGATAAATCCCAACTTCGACGATTTCCAATAATTAATTCCTTTAAGAATTTAATTAAATTATTAATTAAATTCGGGGTGTTACAACTTCTTTCCGATTTCGGGCAGCCTCTCATGCATTTCGGATGACCTATCACCAAGTACTGGGAGTGGGAGCTCACCTAGGGTTGAGGCAATTGATTTATATCGTATGCTCATGACCTTTTTTTCCTAAGATCCGATACAATTGTTTTAGTACACAATTCCTCAAGCACGAGGTCTTCAAAAGGGATAAATGATTCAACCCAAGTATTTTAGGTTTTCATGTTTGGGTCGAACCCCCATAAAGCTCCTCGAGCAAAGCCTAAGGCGAAATCTTCAAATGAAGTTTGAGGTGAGTCCCTCAAGCATCACAAACAGTAATCCATGCAACATTAAGGGCATGTTTGAATGAATTTTAGTCTTTAATTTTTAAAATTAAATTTGTAAATCAATTTTAAAAAAGAGTTTTGAAGAAAAAAATAAAAGAAATAATTTTTGGTAATCCTATTTTTAAAAATGGTTTTAATGTTGCACAATATACAATTTTGCCATTAATGAAAAATGAACAATTTTTGCTTATCTTTTTCCTCTTTCTTATTTTCAAAACTAAAAACCAAAAACCAAAACCTTTAAAACCTATTTTAGTTTTTTATATTTTAAGACTCTCAAATAGAGAATAGTTTTTAAAAATATTTTTGTAAAATTAGACTACCAGACAAGTTTTACTATTTTCAAATTTTAAAATCTAAAAAATAGTGTTACAAAACCAAATCAAATAAGCCCTAAATGGTGCTAATGATGGACTTTCTTGAGAATACCAAACGACTAAAGGAACCAGTGCGTGTCAGAGACGTGGGGAGTCTATTGGAATGCCTAGTTAGGATAATCACTACTTATTCTTCATAGCATGTGATGATATAAAAGGGGAAATTTCATCCTATTTTAAAACACAGTACCATATTCTTCCTTATCAGAGCAAGTTGTTCGTCTTCTCCAAACCCAAAGTTCTTCTTCCTACTCGTCCACAAGTATACCATGGTATGATTAGTATATATGGTTTGATAGCAAGGGAAATAAGGTAAATTCCAAGTTCAAGTATTTAAGCAAAATTTGTAAGAAGGAAAGTTCTTTTTCTCATCTTTTCTTCTCTCTACAAAAATCACAGTTTGAAGAAGATAAGAAAGAGAGAGAGAGAGAGAGAGAGAGAGAGAGAGAGAGAGAGAGAGAGAGAGAGAGAGGGATAGGGGGGAGAGAGAGAGAGAGGGTGGGTGGTATAAAGAAATAAATAAAGAAGAAGAAGGAAGCCTTGATCTTTGTTGGTGCAACATCTTTCGTGTTCAATTCCCTTTGAAATCCTTGAAGAATAAGAGAGCCTGGGAAAGTTAAAGTATCATCATCATCATCATCATCATCTTCTCATCTTTAAAATAGGTTCAAAACAAAGCTGGGGTTCTATTAGGTTGTGATCTTGGGAACTTAGAACACCCTCGATGATGCTTGATGGGGGGATAGGGCTAATTCCATGAGTTTATTACTTGGTTGGTTTGAATCAATGAAAAACTTATTGAACCATGATATGTTAATTGCTTGCATGTTATATTTCTAATTTTAAATGTGTGTTAGAATATGGTCTTAGTTGATTAGGGTTAGGGACAAGTAATGGACTTGTTTGATGCCATTAATTGTCTCCTTGGATGATCATGAATGAATTGTGTGAGCTAATTGCATGTTTTTTATGATGGACTTCCTAGATTATATCTCGTGTTTATTATATGTGTGTTGATTTTGGATGGATCATAGATGCATTGCAGGTGAGAAATCACAAAGTGTGAAAATCAAAGTTTTCTAGGTTATGCCACGGGCCGTAGCAGCCTTATATTTTTTTTGTATGGGGAGGGTGTTATGCATGGTTATGGGTCGTAGTGGCTGCTACAAGAGACCATAGTAAAGCCCTTATTCCCCATTTTTGTCTATTCTTGTAACCATAGTTGGTTCAATTTTGGTATATTCCTTTTTCATGCTTAGAGGTGATGGAGTGTAGTTAAAAGGACTAGAAACACTTGGTAATTCACCTATTATAAGCCTTTCCATTGGAACCCTAGTTGGTTAAGTTAGTGATATTTATCTTCCTATGCTATAAGTGATTAAGTGCAATCAAATGGACTAGAAATACTTGGTAATTCACTTGTGATAAGTAGTAAAGATCACTAAGAAAGGTTGAATGTTGATTAGAAACTAGGGTTTAATATGATATTCATCTAAGTTGAATGGAAATAACAAGAAATGAATGAACCCATAGTAGTATGTCGGTTTTCTAATCAACTAGAAAGATAACAACATAAAGTGAGTAACCTTATACATGTGTTGAAATTCCATGGTAAGGAAAACATAGAAATGTAATGACACTTCAATTTCGGTGAATACTGTTAGGTGCCAAATTGTGTTAATATATAGTCTAGTTTTTGGAACCTTTCGACTATTTTATCGCATATTCTTGTGATCTCTGTTTATTTTAAAGTAAATAATAGTAGTTTAGTTAATTTAGCTTCTTTTTTTATGTTAATCTATTTTCTAGTTGATTTTTGTATAGGTTTTCTCTTTTAGGTGGAACTTGAGGCTTGAGAAAAGATGAAAAAATTGCAAAGAAGAAATTTCAAAGTCAGCGTCAAGGGCACGTCGCGGGCAAGTGAGCGCATCACGCGCTGAAAGGAAAATGTTGGATTTAATTCCAGGGGCTTGCGCACGCCGCGACCAAACAAACGCGCGATGCGCGTTTAGGGCGGCTTGATTATTAACGAGGTTGGCGCGACGTGGGTAAGAGCACGCGACGTGCGCTGGACAGAACCTGATTTTTGTATAAATTGATCAGTTCTGTTTTTTAGAGAGGTTACACCATTTTGAGAGCAACAAAGACCCTATATCACTATAGCAACATAGAATCGAAGAATCAGAGCATTGATCGTCGAGAAATCACCATTGATGCTTGCTATTCTTCATCCTTTCCTTCTTGTGCAAGCTACCATGTCAATGGATAGCTAAACCCTTTTGGTGTCAAGGCTTTGATGTAATCTTCCTTACCTTTTGTATGTTTTTCTTATGAATATTATGTATGAACAAGTTATTAATCAATATAGATGATCTAGTTTGTGTTCTCTTGAATTTCTATGGTTTAGATGTTTGTGAAATACAATGTTTTTACCTTGATCTAACTTTATCATCTATCAAACATTAAGTCTAGACATGGATCTAGTGTTTGATATTCACTTTGTATCGATTTATAAACGTTATTTGTGTTGTTTGATCGGTTGAGAAATCGTTGGTTGAACAATACGATAAAAACTTACTATACCGTTTCGGACACGGACGATATAGACGAACGATACATGATAATATTGATTGATAACGAATTCATATGCATATTCGTAGGAAGACATACAATTTTAGGTCAATGGAATCAAGTCTTGATACTTCTTTTTAACCTTAGAACTTTCTGTATTTTAATTCTTGCTACTAAACTTGTGAATTATCTTTTACCAAACCAAACCCAAAGTAACTTTAACTCAAGACAATATAAACTATAGAACGGTGGTGCTATCGCACCAATTCCCGTGGAAACGATAAACTAAAATTACTCCAATATAATTTCAACAAATACCGATAATATTTATTCCGGAAGGAATCGAGTATAGTGAATACAGTGAAATTAAGAATACTAGGGCTTTCCTTAACTGTGGTTCATTATTATGAGGATAAGACCCGGGAAAAGGGAGACAGGTAAACTCGGAAGACCTCACCATGGTGGGCATGATTGAGACAAAGGGAAAGAGGTGATTCTATAAAACCCCGCCTTAGTGGGCAGGATTAGTAGTTTATCATGGACGTTTGTTATGAAAACCGCCACCTGAGTTCTACATGGCTTACGGAATGAAGATGTCCATTTTCACGTATTGTGTGAAGCTGAACAAACTTTGTTTTCTTTTACTTCGCTCATCAAGCACATGAATGTAGTGCTAGGGATTGAGGATAGTGATAGAAAATCCTTTAGCTGAGTAGAATTGAGATTTAGTTAGTACTCCAATGAGGTAGTTTTATCTCATCCCATGTTTAATATTTCAGGTAACTAGGTGCAGGATAAGGGAAAAGGCAAGATGCATTAAAAGTTTTGAAGACCATCTTATCTTATGTCTTTATTTCGTTGTGTTGTTCTGCTTAGTGTTTTGAATCGACATCCATATTTTTGTGTATGTACTATGTTATACTCTTATATTATACACGTATGTGATGTCATTTAGATGCTTATGATTGTACTCAGTACCATGTTATAATGCTCACAATAGTATGGTTCTAGATACATATTATTAAGGGTGTTACAATGGGTATCAGAGCAGGTCGATTCTTGACCCAACTATGAGACATCATTACTTAATTCTTTCTTCCTCATATGTGTGTATTATTGGCATGATCCTTAATGTCATAGTATATAGTGTTAGGTCTGATCAACTTAATTTCTATATGTGTGATATGCAGGATCATAAATGAGCGACCACGAGGAACTGGAAGGTCTATGGGCACTCGTGCGTAAAATGTAGACCCGAATCAAGAGTTTGGAAATTATTGGAATCAATCTGTTAATGCACCAGTAACAACAAAATTAGTTGTATATGCAACAACAACAACAACAACAACAATAACAACACTAGTTTATGATGTAGATGATGCATCAAAGGCAAGGTAGTGCACGACCTCAGCATGTCCAACAGAGTGTGGGGAATCAGAGTTTCTGAGAATTAAACCGAATGAATCCACTTGAGTTTGAAGAAGGTCTAAACCCTCTCTTAGCACATGACTGACTCACTAGCATGGAGCGAATCTTCCATGTGGCTCCATGTAGTGAGGAAGAGAAAGTAACAATTTCCATGCATATGCTAAGAGGTCCTGCAACAAGGTGGTGGACCAGTGCTTCGGCTTATATTACCACACAGAGTATTCCAAAGGACCAGGATCACTTCAAGGGTGTATTTTTAGATAAGTATTTTCCATATAGTTTGGGGGCTAAAAAAGAATTAGAATTCCATCAGTTGTGTCACGAAAATATGTTAGTAACTGAGTTAATAAATTTTTTAAAGACATGGTGGTTTATTCTATCCAATCCTTATATGATCCTGATAAGAGTTGTAAGTTCAACGAATTTAATTTTTCTTAGCGGAAAGATTGAGCGTAGTGTTACTCAAGAGCGGCTCGACAGTTATGCAGAACTGTTGCAACAATACTATGTCGCTGAAAATAGTTTAAAGAATAATCAGGCTTAGAGAGATCAAGCAAGGCTAGTTCAGAATGATCATGGTAGGTCTAGCTATTAGATGAAGCCTAAAGGCTCTCCGTTCAAGGGGAAATAAGCTCTGGGTGTGAGACTAGTGCAACCCCCACAATGTAGCATCTGCAATAAGTTTCACTTTGGAAAGTGCAAGAGTAGATCATAGAAAAGTTATCGTTGTCAGAAAATGGGTCATATTGCAAAAGATTGTCCAACACAAAAAGCATTAGGAAGAGGGATAGGCTGAATTTATACCTTAGACGCCAAGAAAGCCAAGGGTAACATCAACCTCATACCGGTACATCTTACATGCATGACCAACCTTTATTTGTTCTGTTTTATTGTGGAGTGTCTCACTCCTTTATTTTAATCAAGTGTGTGCAAAGACTTGAGTTAGAAGTAGTCCTTCTATTATCCCGATGGTATTCACCCCCGTTACGGATAACAACATAGAGACCCCGTGGGTTTGTGAGGATTTCCTAATATTTGTGAATTTTCATGTGTTCTTAATCGACTTGATGTGCTTACCCTTCAAGAGAATAGATGTGATATTATGGATGGACTGACTATCCACCAATTCTGTATACATTGGCTACAAGAAGAAGGCTATTTTCATACATGCCGAAGAATTTGAGATGTTTAGTGATCATAAGGGTTTGAAGTATCTATTTGATGTGAAAGAGTTAACCATGCGTCAATGGAGATGGATGGAGTTTATGAAAGATTATGACTTCGAGTGAAAATATTACCCATGGAAAGCTAATAAAGTCGTAGATGCGGTGAGAAAGAAAGAAATGCACGCGATCCAGATAATGATGTTAGAGCATGATTTGTTGAAAAGATTCTGAAACCTTGACCTATAATTCACATGGACTCAGGTCTTCAACAATAACAACATCAATCAAAAACACGATAATAATGGTGGTGAGAAGATGCTTTGTTTAAATAGTCTTAGGATCTAGGCAGACCTCCAGAAAATGTTAAGACATATGGAAATGAATATAGTATCACCATGGAGTTGAGTAACATACATTTGTATGAAGTAGAATTTGTAACTTTCACCTTCTAAAAATGATTTTCTGAGCCTTGAAATTTTACTTTTATATAACTACTACTCTCAACATAAGTTATTTACTTTTAATCCTACTATCTTTTCCTCAAACAGTTAATTCAAAATCAATTTGTTTCCTCCCATAACCAAACAGACATTTATTCTATTCAATTAGTTAATTAATTTGAACCGGTGGAGTTTCACATCATAGCATTTGAAGTTGAATCAAAGATGCACATGGGTGGGGCTTGATTCTTAATGCAATCCAACAGCCACGTACGCCAAAACGACCTAGTTTGCTGCCCTTCAACTGCTGCCATCCACCTCATAATTTTACTAACAACAAAAAGATTGAGAGGATATATGGATGCACAAAAATAACTTTGGATACCTACCCATCTTCTCTCCCACAAATAGCTTTGGATACCCCAAACTTCCCTTGGATAAAAGCTAAAAACAAAAAGTGTGATGCATGACCATTCACATCGAATCATCGATTGTTGAGTCTTTAAAGCATGCAAGAAATGTTCTATTTAACTATTTAGGCAATTTTTGTGAGATCAAACTATTTAAGAATCAATCTATAATATTTAAATAATTTGATTTTAAATAAAGCTTGTCAATAGGGAAAGTGTAATATTCAAAGAAAAATTTTAAAAAAACTTGCTAATAACAAAAAAGAAATTAGAAAATAGTTGTTAATAAAAATTTAATAATTACAAATATAAAAATATACAAATAATATTTTTTAATGATAGTTTATCTTTCTTTTTTTTTTTTAGCATAAAACATGCAAAGAAATTCCCACACCTTAAGATGGTATTACAAATTTAAATCCGCACCATAAGAGTGCCGGATTAAAAAAAATGTTTTTGACAGAGGACTAAATAAGTATAAAAATGTAGTTTAAGTATTTTGATTTGAGAGAAATAAATGAATTTTTAAAATATATATAAATTTTTCATTATCAATACTATTAAATATATTATGTTATATAAGTTACTAAATATATATTTAACACTATTCGTATTGAATAAAGATTTTTCACTAATTGCAAATGAGGTCAAATAAACATAAATATGTTTTCTAATAAAACACTAAAAAAAATTCTTCAAACTAGATATTGTTGAAGAAATAGAAGAGAAAAATAAAATGGACAAAAATAAAATTGTTGAAGAAATAGAAGATAAAAACATTAATTTTGTATACTACTTTTTAAAGTTAAATGAAACATATAAATCTGTTAAATGTAGAGTAATAGAAAGTGAAAGAAGTTTAAAGAAAAATTATATGATAAAAGGAAAAGATGTTTAAAAATTAAGGAGAGAAAGTAAAAAAAAATATGAAAGATATATTTAGTAATGAAAAATTGATAAGTTAAAATGTAAATTTATATTATGATGTATCTTAATGAAATTAATTAAATTTAATAGGGTTGAAAATTTATTATTATGATACTATCAAATGAAGTTTTTTTTTTTTTTTTTTTGTGTGGGTGGGGGGTTGAGCCCCCAATTCAATGTACATGCAACGGAGATATGGTTTCTTATATAGAAAGATATTCTTAGAATTTCTAATATTAAATGTTGGGTAATATTTTGGTTGTAATGTAAGGGTTATGAAACATTTCTAAACACAACGAGATGGAGTGATTCATGTATTGAGAGGTTGAGAAATTAGATCTCAAATGGTAGAAATAAGGTAGTGTTCGATTGAACTTGTTGAGATAATATCTTGTAATTCATTTGCTATATATTGATCGAGATGAAGATAGGAAAATAGGAAGAACTGAAACCAATGGTAAACAACAAATTATCCATTAACCTTGCAAATAATCTCTTAATGCATGGAATGAGAAAACACATTGAAACCAAATTTCACTTTCTTAGAGATGAAGTAAGTGCAAAATTAATTTAAGATGGTGTATAATAAAGGATCAACTTGCAGATATTTTACCTAAGCCGCTCAATATTGAAAAGTTAAAAGAGATAAGAAGTATGCTCGATGTAGTAAGGGTAGGATCTTTGAATTAATATGGAGTGTTGAAGTGTAATTCTAGTTGAGATACTGAGAGGGACCAAAAACTTATTTAACCTTAAAATAAAATTATTATTTTTGTTTAAAAAGTATTAAAATATCTTTTTTTTTTTTGGAATTAAGGAGGACCGATATAAAATTGTGTGATTAAACCATCTTCATCACTTCATTAACCAACATTTTACATTTCATTAACCAACTTTGTTTTACTTCCAAAAATTATTTTTAATATCTGCGCTATGATTAACCAACTTCATCATTTCATTAACCAACATTTTATATTTCATTAATCAACTTTGTTTTACTACTAAAAATTATTTTTAATATCTAAGTGTTTATTAACCAATATTTTATACATCATTAACCAACTTTATTCATGTACTATTCGTATCACTCTATTCACGTTCATGTCATTGTTCACCGTATTTGTAAATAGTAAATATGGTTTAGGTGTAAGAAGTGATATAAGAATATCATTGTTGTTTTTATTAAATTAGTTTAACTCTACTTTATTCACCATTGGCTACAGGCTTTATACACATTAACTAGCTGTTATGACAATTATGACTTTTCCTAGTTTATAGCTAATACTTTGTATATAAATAGGTGCATTTATCACCTATTTAATTTTTAAGTCTTTAATATCATTTTGAATGAAGGCTTCACGTTTCATATTTTCAACTACCAGATGTTAATATGATATCAGCTTTTACTACTCTGATAATCTCTTTCTCTTTCCTCCAATCTTATCCACATTTCTAATTGGTCACTTTTGTTACCCTAAACGCGTTTTCCAATCAACTTTTGTTATCTCCTCTATCTCTCTTCCTTGATCCTTTAATTTCTCCTTATGTGTCGTCTCCCTTCTTTCTTTTGGGTTCTCAATACCGTCTTCTTCACCATGCCAAACTCACCAGACAAAACCCCACCACTCACTCCTCCCAAAAAGAATGACGAAACCAACAAATCCTACCAAACTGACATGCTTGATCCATTTTACTTGCATCCCAGTGACAACCTAGGCATCTCCATTGTTTCACCATCGCCTAACAACCAAAACTATCATTCTTGGTCACGCTCGATCAAATTTGCTCTCATATCCAAGAACAAAATTGGATTTCTTAATGGCACCCTCCTTCGACCTTCCTCCTCTGACCACACGACGTTAGCTTGGGACCGATGTAATACGATGGTTATGGCTTGGATAACAAATTCCATTGAGCCTAAAATTGCAGAGAGAATTTTGTGGATGGATTCTGCGCACGAAATCTGGCAAGAACTCCAAGATCGTTACCATCAAGGTGACATTTTTCGCATTTTCGACCTCCAAGAAGAGATTTTTACGTTACAGCAAGGTGACTCCAACATAACACAATATTTCACCATCCTAAAGAAACTATGGCAAGAACTTGAGAACTTCCGCCCTATTCCCTCGTATCTCTGCAATATCAAGTGTTCCTGCAATCTTCTCCCCACCATCAAGCAATATCGTGAAAATGACTATGTCATACGATTCCTAAAACGACTAAAAGAACAATATCTGACGGTTCGATCAAGCATAAGGCTTATGCAACCCCTTCCTCCCATCAACAAGGTTTTCTCCCTCTTTGTAGCGGTGAATTTGGTGAGACTAGAGTCATGGGAAGACTTAGCTCATTTTAAACAGAGTCGCCACCGCGCTTTATTGTTTCCAAAAGGAATGGGTGACAGAGCGAATAAAACCCACATAAGTTTTTAAAATCAAAACTAATAAACTTATCAGAGTTCTAGCTACGGAGGGTTTGTTATACAAGGGGAAGGTTTTAAGCACCCCTCATATCCATGGTACTCCATGAGAACCTATTTGTTTTTAAGTTATTTTCTTTTGTTTATAAATAACCTTTTTTGTGAAAATCCTATGTGAAAAACTTGTTTGAAATAGAGGGTGGGGATGGGAAGAGAAGTTTTGAAAGTGAGCTCGATAAGATATCGCACCTTAGGCCTACATACCCCTTAAGTGCAATAGGGAAGTCAGAGCTTCTGTAGTTCCTCTTTTAAAAAAGGAAAAAGGGGGCCAAAGTGGCCAAAATCTTTTTGGGTGTGAGCTTTAAAATACTCACAAGTTTTTTTAAAGAGGGTTAAGCTTTAAAATACTTAACAGGTTTAAAAGAAGATTAGGCTTTAAAATACCTAATGAGTTTAAAAGGGTTATGCTTTAAAATGCTTAACAAGTTAAAAAAGATTAGGCTTTAAAATACCTAATAAGTTTAAAAGGTTAAGCTTTAAAATACTTAACAAATTTAAAAGAAGATTAGGCTTTAAAATACCTAATGAGTTTAAAAGGGTTAAGCTTTAAAATACTTAACAAGTTAAAAAAGGATTAGGCTTTAAAATACCTAATAAATTTTAAAAGGTTAAGCTTTAAAATACTTAACAATTTTAAAACAAATTAAAGAAGGACCAAGCTTTAAAATATAAGGTCAATGGGTTAAGAGAATTTTCACCGGGAATAATTCATCTCTTAACACCAAGGTTTAAAAACAAGATCAATGGATCAAGAATAGTTTCACCGGAAATAATTCTATTCTTAAAACCAAGGTTTCAAAACAAAAAGGGTTTTTGGCTAAGCTTTAACAATACAAAACCATAAACAAGTGAAAAGCTTTAAAATACCTTGCACAAACATAAAAGAGATTGGAAAAGAATTTAAGTACCTTGACAATTTAGTCAATATCATTCCCATCCTTTGGATAAAACATCAAGCTTAAACAATTAATAATAAATACCTCATGTATGTATAAGAACAAACAAGTGAGTGTTAACAAGCAAGAGATGAATGTATCTAAACCCTTGAATGATGAATGATTAATGTGATGATTAAACATTGGGTTAGATAAACAAAATAAATAAGAGATAATAATTAAGTACAATGCATGGATTAAAATCAACAAGTATGTACAATGATAAACATGGATAAACAAAGATCAACATGTTGCAAATTTTTTGGTTAGGGTTTTAAACCTAAGGATTTTAATATTAGGGTTTTCAAATTAGGGTTTCTAAAGAAATACCTAGACCTAATTGATTTTAATTATTAAATACCAAATTCTTTAAGAGAATTGGTCTAAGGGTACATGAGAAAGTCAATGACATTCTAACCTAACCCTAAACAAGTATTTACAAAAATATACTAATTCACTTTAGAAAAATATTCAAAAGAAACATAATTTTGTTGATTTTTTAATGTTAAAAGACTTGTTTTTAATTAATTTTTAAATGATGATAAAATAAATATTTTTTGGGATTTTTAATCATGGTATTAAAATACACTAATTAAATAAAACACAAAAAAAAAGAAGAGATTAAAAATAATTAATCTACTATTTTTAGTGATTTTTCAAAGTTTAATAAAAAGACTAAAAAAACAAGTAATAAAAATTAATACTTTGGTCTTGAGAGGGTTTGAACTCAGGACCTTCACTATTGCAACACACAACTTAACCACTGGGCCAAGCGCGTGCGTTTGATCAATAGGCCCAATCAGTTCAACATAACACTTAACTAGCAGTGAAAATGTGAAAAAAAAATGCAAAAGGTCTGGGGAGAGGGGGATTCGAACCCCAGACATGAGGGTCATGAGCGCTTTAGGTGGGAGAGTGGTAACCAAGTGAGCTGTAACGATGTAGTCGTTACTGAATCAACTTCAATTGATTATATTTTAAATTAAGACCTAAATGGAATTTTTTCCAACTTCATCTTCTACCTTCAGCAACAACGATGAACAACAACAACACTACCATGGCGCCAAATTCAAACTTGATCAAATCTCAATTATTTTTAACAAAGTAAAACACTAATTTGATCAGAATTTCACCACGAATTCAACCATGCAACTTTCATAAATTTATTCACACTGTAACTCATGAATTTAACTGAAACTCGTATGAACCCTAAAATTCAAATTTCAAATTAAACTCTTAAATCAAACAATCAATATTCAGAACCTTAGGGCTATCATTCCTTGTGTGAAACAGAACATTTTGGTAACATGAAGCATATAAATTGAGCTCCTTTTGAGGGAGCTCGAAATCAAGTCACATACCTCTAAAAATGGAGGTCTGGAGAGCAATGTAGTGGACCTGGGAATGCCTCAAGGACTCAAACAACTTCTATGAACCTCAGGGAAGCTATTGCAATGCTTAGAACTCTTTGATTGTACCTGCAAAACAAAATTCGATTTCCACTTGGAGGAGAAAAAGTTATGGTTAGTGTGCTATGGAAATGATGTTCCAGATGCAAAAAAGAAGTTTAGATAGCTTCTATATGATGTTTAGAAGCTATCAAACTCAAAAGGCCTCAAAACGCACGAGTAAAACTTGATTTCCAAACTTTGGTTCAAAGGTTCTTTAAAATGAAATTTGAAGGGTGATTTTGGATTTTAGGTGTTTGGCAAGTGTTTGGATGTTCTGAATAGCTTCAATATGGTAAATAGAAGCTATTAGAACAATTGGTTTGGTTGAAAGTGTTTGGTTTGAAAAATGACAAGTTATGAGCTTAAAAAGGTCTTTAATGAAGTGAAAAATGTGATTTTTGGTTTGGAAGTGTTTGAAAGGCGAAGAGAGGTATGGACAACTTCTAATTGATGTTTAGAAGTTGTTCAAACTCTTGTTTGACACCTAGAACTTGTAGAACAAGAATTCACTATAAAAGTGAAAAGTAGAGAAAATGGAGAATTTCAAGTGACTATGGACTTGGAGAATTATGGTGCAATTGATCAAGGGAGTGATTCCCTCTATTTATAGGCAAGATTTAGGGTTTGTGGAGGGAAAAATCTCAGAGATTTGAAGCTCCCATGTGATCTTGTACCATGTTGCTTATTTGTGAAGAAATGAGAAAATTGGAGTTCCAATGGCAAGGTACAAGTTTAAGCATGCTTCCATGACTTTATTCTGAGTTTGGAGAGCTTGCTTGTGGTGTTCAATTTGCTTTTGGTGCAGAAGAGACATTGTAGTGGCTCAAGGAGTGGACTTTGTGCATAAAGCTTGCTTTACTAGAGTGGAAGTCATGACTTTAGTCCATAAATGGCATGGATTTTGAACAAAGCTTATAACACTTGGTCCATAGCTCAATAGCAAGTGAAATCATCTGAGTTTGGACATTTGAACAAGTTAAAATGGTTGTACTTGAGAGATTCTTTCATATTTGCAAGGATTTTGGATTTGGTTCTTCACTTTCTTCATAAAATTTCTTCATTTCAAGTGTTCATGGTGCCATATTGACAAAATCATATCTCATGAATGAAGCCATGGATTTTCATGCTACTTAGCTCTTTGGAAAGCCCTTGTTACATACTTCAAATGAGTAGTTAAAAGTTTCCTCAAACTCCCTTTGGATCTTGGAGAAAAATGGACTTAAAGTGGAGGAAAAACTAGGTAAAACACTTAGAAAATTTTCTAAGTTTTTTGAACATAAACCTTGTTTGCTCAAAATCACTTATAAATAATCACTTTTTGCCAAAATGTGATGCTTACAAAAATGATTTTTATTTGAAGAGATCTACAACTTTCTTGATGGAAGTTTTTTGAGTTGTATAGGTGAAATTTTGAGATCCATGAACTAGGTCAAAATGCACTTAAAAAACCCTAGTTTGACTTTTGTTGACTTTTTGATTCTGGATGAATTCTTTGAATTTTCTTTGATCAAATGTCTTCAATATCCATATGATGATGATTTGGGCCCTTAAAAGTCCATGGTTGACTATTTTCCTCAGAAGTCAAAGGTTGACTTGTACAATTGACTTTTTTCAAATGAATGGCTGTCTTGTGATTTCCAAATGAATCAAGCTCTCCTCTTCAAATGAATGATGTGAATGGACTATAATGTTGATTTGGATGACCTTGAATCATATTTTGAGTCTTGGAACCATCTCCTGATTGAAAGTCAACCCTCTAGTGGAATTAGGTCAAAAACCCATAATTAGAGCTTCTGATGAACTTGAAGGTGATTGATCTTACATTGAACCATCTTTGGGCTTTGGTTTTGATTATATAACTCCTTTGAATCATAGAAGACTGATGAATTTCTTTGTGGGCCTCAAAATCCTAATTTGCTCAATTTCTTCTTGATTAGTCTCCTGTCTTAGGACACAGGCAACAAACAACAATTTTTTTTTGGTTAGAAAATGACAAATCCATGATGATAATGATAAAAATGATGATCCTAATATTTAATCTATGGTGGGATCTCAGTGGTCGAAAATTGGGGTGCAACACTCCTAATAAAACAAGAACTCCAATTTATCTCTCCTATCACAGATGAAAAATTTGCAGCCCAAATATCAAAACTCTTCAACAAAGACAAACCATGGGAATCACAAAATAGGTATAACTCAAATGGTCGTGGCCATGGTCTAAAGATTTGCACTTTCTGCCAAAAACCTAGCCATACTATCGAAGTCTGATTCAGGAAACATGGATTTACACCCTACATGAAGAAGGGCAATCTCACCAACACAACATCATCTGAAGAATAGGCCTCAGACCAATCTTCTTCAACAGATGGCCACTCTACCGAATTTTCTATGGAAACACAACAGGCTCTGTTTGCCCTTTTGCAGCAGTCTTCACCTTCTGCATCTAATGTCCATCAAACTCATAACTTACCTCAAACAACATCAGGTATGGTCAATTCTACTCATTCCAAAAATTCTGTAGATAGCACTTGGTTACTTGACACTGGAGAAACAAGTCATATATGTCCTCAAAACAAATGTTCACTCACTTTATTAAAATTAATCATGTCCATGTTAAACTACCTAATGGACGTGCTATAGAAACTGATATTGCTGGAACTGTGATTTTCACCAATACCTTTTATCTCACAGATGTTCTATATATACCTCTTTTTTGCACAAATCTCATTTTTGTCCCAAAATTGACTCAGCACCTTAATTGTACTATACATTTTAACTCCCACCAATGCTTCATACAGGGGATCCCTACCCTGCAGAAGATTGATGTAGTTGAATTACAACATGGATTATATGTGCTCACATCTCCTACTCTTTGTAACACCCCAATTCTACCCAGTAATTATAAGCAAAAATTAGAGTATTTCAAAAAATTCAACATACAATGGGATGTCACATTTCAACTTAAAACAACAAACAACCTGTATTTCATTTAACATTGACACATAGCATTCAGAAACACAACTTTATTCAATTGAATCCACCTTCAACTTATAACTTAGAATCAACTTAGAAACATCTTTTATTCAACTCAAACAAATTTTAAACGACAAAGTACTTTACAAATTCCACTTAATACTTTTCTTCAACCAAAATAAATTTAAACTTAGAACACAACAACTTAAATAATAGCAACTATCCCCCCGAGTGCTACGTATCAGAGCCAGACCCATTTGACTTATCATAGAGCAACATAAATACTTCATAAAATTACTTCGAACTTCCACAGCTATTCTTGAGTACCTGCCCATTTCCCATGGTAGGGGCAATATCAGCAGAAGGGGTGACCTATCGAATAATATAAACAAGTGCATGATAATTAATACATTAGATCAAGGAATATACAATCACTACTTCATAACAGCAATTATACAATAACTAAAGAAAACAACCTGAATCGACACAACTTGATAACCACAACAACGTAATAACAAAAACAAAACAACAATCAACAGACAACATAATAATCACAACAACTTCAAATGCGACTCAACTGTGCACATGCATGTGGTATCATTGGAGCAGAACTCCCAACTTAAAAATCTGCCAGTTTATCGAGGCTTCAACAAGGCATAAGCCTTCAACTTATTTTGTCAATCCAGGCCAACGTGGTGAGCATTAGCTTCAACTTAAAAATTGTCAATCCAGGCCAACTTAATAATGCTATGCTATGTGTCATACCCCAAAATTTGCCCATACCATTTCTCCTATTCAAATTCAAAACAAAGTATAAAGTTCAATAACACCTCCATACAACAAAAATTGGACGAGTTATGAGTGGCATAAGTTGATTGATTTTGAAAAATTCATGAAGACCAAATTGAGTAAACTTAGAAATTTGAACAATTGGGCCTAAAGTTTAATATATGACCTTATAATTTATCATGGTTTTATTTCCTTATTTATTAATTTTTTTTTGATTTTTTATTCATAAAAATCTAAGATAAATTAGATAATATATGAAATAAATTAATTACAATACATTGGGCTTAGTTTTTGGCTGCATTGGAGGTCCAAGTCATGCTGCAAACCGTGTGAAACACATTCTCTAACAAATCTTGTCCAAAAATTAGCAAGTTTCATGAGATTGGCATATCAAATCTTTCCATGATAAATCTCCAAGATTCACCTCACAAATACTAACCTAATTCACTCCTAATATATAGATTGGACATGCTCAATCGTAAAAAGGGGGAGGAGGACTTTGCCGCAGCCAAAACACCGAATCTCTTTCGAAGGAAATACGTGAAATCGAGAAGGTGAGCAGACGAGATTCTGGGACGAATTCGAGCCAAGCAAGGTCTCGTAATTGATTCCTCAAAACTTTCTAGACGCAATTACATCATCTCTTCCGATCCAGACGCGTCAAAATCGTCTCGGCATTCACGGTTTGCAGTTTTTTTTTTTTTGCAATCGATTTCGTCCATTCCTTCATCATAAACATGATTTCATTACGTATTCATGTTAATAATAGTGTTTGCAACATATTTGAATGGTTTAATTGGAGGTTAAGTGCAGGTGTTGCGATCTACCATTGTTAGGGTTTTATCACCTTCAATTGGGATCTCTCTTTCTTATGGAAAATTGACCAAAATCGAAGGCACCATGGGATTCGTGAGTCTGTTTATAGTTATTCTGGGTTGTTAATCGATGTTGTTTGATGATTGTTTGCTAGATTGATTCTTGCAGGACTATGGCAACGTTCCAAAAGCGTCGCCTTTTGTTTCAGCGAACCAACGGAGAAGAAGATGGCAACGCGCGTTTTTTTTAGTTTAAAAATATTGATGTTTTGATATATTTCAATACGTGCATCTCCTTAACAACATGGAAAGTTGGCGCAGAAGGCAACTTGGCCGTATGGTTGTGTAGCGTGTCCTAGGTTCGATACTCCCCAGCGACAACTATGTTTTTACAAGTTCTTTTCACAGGGTTCGATGTTGTTGTCCCCTGAGTGACCGTCATACACCCTCACTCTCCAGCCACGCGATCTCCCTCGTCTCAGATCCAACGCACATCAACACTCAGGTCCACCATGGACCTCCCTGCCGCAGTCACACAGGATAAAAAGATAAGTTTTTATAATTTTTTTATTTTATAATTACACAACTCTTTTTTTATTTATATATTGATACACACACATATATATATATATATATATATATATATATATATATATATATATATATATATATTGTTTAAAATTTTTTTTATTACTTTCTTTATCATATAAAACTATTATATATTTTTTCTTTAAAACTTTTTTTTATAATAAATAAACATTTATTTATTTTATTTATTAGTTTCATATATACTTTTTCTTTATTTATATTTATTATATTTATTTATTTTATTTTATTTATAATAATTTTATTTCTTAATTATATTTATGTATTTATTTTAATTATATATTAATTCAATGTATATTATTTAAACTGTATTTAATTGCTTATATTCATTCAAAATTCCACATATATTTTATCTTAATTCCAAAAATTCACAAAAAAATTCTTTTTGTCTAACTAGATTAGTTTCTTGTCCCCGATTTAATTAATTAGGTTGTGAAACCAATAATTAATTAAATCGAGCATTTATCTTATTTAAACGCCCGAATCAGGGATTACGAGAATTTGTCCTACACTGAAAAATATCCTTCTTTTTTCTATGCTTTTTCAGGGTTATCCTTCAAGTGCCTTCCGACTACGCGCCTTCAACGAACCAAAGCTAAGTCCTGACTCTATACTTATTTAAATATTTGTTATTTTGCCTCTTTGATTTAAAATTATGGTTTTATCTTCAAAAGTCAATGGACTCTTCCTACACTCACTTTCTTTCCTTTGCCTTTGTCAAACCTTTTCAGGGTTAGCAACAGGATTTTGCCTCCAACTACAAACCCTATCAGGGTTAGCAACAGGATTTTGCCTCCAACTACAAACCCTATCAGATCAAATTCAAAGCTAAGTCTTTATCTATTTATTTTAATTTCATTTGCCTTTTATTTGTGATTAGGGTTAGTCGTATTTGCCTCCGAACAGATAATGCACTCACCCCTTCCTTGTTTATTCTTTCTTTTCCAATTTTCAGGGTTTGTCGACTGCCAAAGCTACGAGTATTGGTAACCCTAAACCCTATCCTCAATTATTACTTGTGTTAAACCTTTTGCTTTTAATTATATCCCGCTGGTTTCAATTCCCCTTTCCTCCGCTGGTTTCATTTTCCCCTTCCCCGTAATTGTTTATAATATTGCGTGGTTAGTAATTCTAGGGAGTGCAAGTCTTGTTAATTGAATTAGAATCACCTAATTATAAGATAATATAATTGAAATATGATCACGTGATTGGTGCACACACGTACGCTTTTGGGTAAAACCTCTCTGTTGCCTGTTGCCTTGTTGCCCGTTGCCGTGTGATTTTCTGCAGAATAGCCAGTCCCTCGAATACGAGGATACCTCAACCATGTTGCCTCGATTAAAGATCATGGTCCCTAATGATGCTGCCTTCGATACCCTAAAAAATGATCTCGACCCTCGGAAGTTGCCTACGAAAAGGCTGAGGTATCCTCTGGTTGCCTACGAAAAAGGCTATTCTGATCCTTCCCTTAGACTACCTGCCTCTCTATGGTATGGGTCAGTCTTATGGCGAAGGATATTTCGACGACCCTTCAACCTCCAAATGAAAGGCTTCCTGCCCTCTATGGCATGGATAGACCCTTTCACCCGGAAAGGCTAAAAGAACATTTTTCATCTAACCAGGTAATTGCCCCTAATTGCTTTGCCTTGCTCTAAAAATATTTTCCTTACACTTTTTCTAAAAACACTTTCAAGGCTACGCTCATTTACGAGCTAAAGTTCTTGTTTCTTCATCTTCTATACATTTCTAAACTTTTGGTTTCAAAACGAGCAAAGCAATTAAGAGCCCATGGGAAACCATGGATGCAAAGGGTGCCTTACACCTTCCCTTTGCATAATTACCCCCCGAACCCGTTTTCTTTTAAAAAGGTTTTTCCTATTTCTTTTAGCCTTTCTAACTTGTTTGGATAAAATAAAAGTCGGTGGCGACTCTTGCTTTACCGTACATTTCGATACAAGTCAGTTCACCGAGTTACACTATGCATGCGACAACAACTACAACAACAACTACAACATCAACTCAATCAACACAACAACGACAAAATGCAACAATGGAAAACAACTTAGTCAACATCGGTCACAAGACCGGCAACTACAAAACAACTTAACAACGTTGATCATAGGACCTACAACTTAATCAACGCATCAACAACAACTATTAACAACAACTTTGATCCACAACAGCATGTTCAATTAACAACATATTCAACATCAACATAAAACAAGAGGACATTAGTCATAAGACCTTCAACTCAAATATGTCCGAAATCCGGAACAAAACAACTTATTCAACTGTACCTGCAAATCAACATATTCGACATAATTTCAACAAAACAAACCAACCAATATTACACCAAATGAAGAAGGCGTTAACTCCAAATTGATGCTACAGTACAGATCACGAAATAAGTCTCCGTTGTTCCTTAAATTACTCAGTAAAAACACATAAGTTCACGTGGAAAGAGAAAAGGGCACAAGGGAGCGCCCATCCTCCTCTTCAAACTAGGGCGTCCGCCCTTTAGCAATAGGGCCATCGTCCCAGTTTTTCTGCTTTTCATACCATTATTGTTCCTTGTACTTGCTACCCAGATAATTAATCCCTAGAACTAAGTTTTGATTTCCATATAACTCAGTCATGCAGTAGACAGACATTGAATCCCAAAGAAACAATAGCAACAGTAGTATTATACTTGATTTTATTCAACACGATTAAACATTGGAAACTATAAATTTATCAGAATCAAACACAATGAATTCAACACAGTAGAAAATCATACAGTCCCAATCCTACATACTAACTATCATGACCCCCGTTATAAGATTCGAACCCCACCCTTACCTGATTGGATTGAAGGTAGCTCGAATTTCCGGTCGAATTTCTAGAATTGGTTTTTGACAGCAACCCTCTTTTCCCAACTTTGCTCTGCTATCTTCCCAAGCTCTCTTCTCCTAATTCTCTTCCTTTACTGCTATGTGCTTCAATGTTAGGTTTCTACTTTTCTAAAAACCTAAGTGATACAACTACCCCACTACTCATTTCTAATTGGGCCTAAATAATATTACACGCACGGTACCTCACTTAGCCCACTTAATGTACTCACAGTATACCCCCATTCCTCATTGTCTCAAATTCTCGATCTAATTTTAATTACTCAGAAAATTCCCAAAACACTAAATATTATTCTAATAATATTTCTAATACTAAAAATATAAAAATTCTCGATTAACCATTGATCTTCTATCCCGTAATAATACCGACTAAAACGCTTAAAACACGCAAAAACCTAATAAATATTAAAATAATCCAAATTATATAATAAGTTGAAATACGGGTGTTACACCTCTCCCCCACTTAGGATATTTTCGTCCTCGAAAATCTATCCGGCTGTTTACCCAAAAAAATGGTAAACAAGCGCTAGTTTCCTTTTTAAAGGTTACTTTTGCGGAATCAACTAGAATATTCCAGGACTAATTGCTTTAATTTGTTTATTACGTGTATCTGGTTTGTATTAAATGCAGCAATAACTTTAAAGTAAAAGTAAACACTGAAATTAAAGGCTTTAAAGTAAATAAAAGCAATAAAAGAGCAGTAAATGTGCACTGAAAATGAGATTTAACGTAAAATGATTGCATAAATCAAACTGGTACGCATACGTACATTCCAAAGTTGCACTCGTCACTCATTATTGCACAGAGATTTGAGTTTACTTGTGTTTTGTAGAAAATGCGGACCTTAAACTGTTCCTATGGAACTTGCTTAAATAGTAAAAATAAAATAACTACTACTAACGGTCGACTGATTATCAGTCAACACGTGTCTTCGACATGCAAGATCTTCAACTGTGAGACCTCCACGCGTCCTGTGAAAACTGCCAGAAAACTGCTTGAAACTGCCTCTTAACTTCTGATGCCTTCCGACTTCAGGGCTATACTTAAACAAAACGTCTAAGTTTTTTCTATTTGTTCTAGTCGAACATGCATATTGACTAATTCTAGTCGAACCTTGGCCATTATGATTTATAGATAGTCGAACGTCAGCTTTGACTAAACAAGACCTTTTAGTCAGACTTTTCTCTTTAGATTCTTTAATAATCTCACCTGTTTCAGGGATTATTTACCATTATTTAATAAGTCGAAATCCTAGGGTAACACCGGCACAACCATCCTCAACTTCGCTTCCAATTCTCTGATCCTCAGTTGCGTTTGGCAACACTCCGACTACTACTTTTCCAAAACTACAACAACTCAACATGGCTTCAATCCAATACATACATGGGATTCTTTCAACACTTTCACGACATAATCGCTACTAATTCATCAGCCACTTCAAGAATATCTTGATATATCAATGTCATACCCCAAATTTGTCCTACCCTACTCATATGGCTTATGGTTCGTGTACATACATCACTTAGGTCATAACTCACATTCATGCATTCATATCATTGGTGCTATTCAAAGGCTAGCAAGAAAAAGCTCTATTACAAAGAAGTTTCATCAAAGAACAAGAAGACTGAGGTGTAACCATGTGGTTCCATGTTCAAGGAAGCCCTCCTAGATTAGGGTTTCTCTCTGTCTCAAGTCAAGGCATTGGTTGAAGGATACTGGCTTGCAAACCATCCGATTCTTTAAATCAGGGTTTCTTTGACCAAAGTCAACCAGTTGACTTTCTGGTCAACATTTAATCAGGAACGGTTTCTATGTGTGAAAAGCTTCTCATACCGACTGTGTGGATGTGTTTGTTTGACTGGATTTGACTGGAAGAGATTTAATCGGGAATTTCATCAATAGTCGGAAAAATCAGAACAGTTGACTTTTGGGTCAAAATCAGAAGAATTATTCAAATATTGACTTTTGGTGGAAAATCGGGCAAGAAAAGTCAAAGAATGGATAAAATCGGGAGTTCGACAAAAAGTTGCCAAAATAGCAAAAAGACAAAATTCCAACACTTACAAAATTTTTGGAACTTTAAATCTTGATGAGCAGTCCACTTCAGCACTGAATTACACGTGGCAAATGGCATTTTTTGAGGAAAATTCCAACATCAAAGTTGTTCCTCTCATGGAGGAGAACAACTTTGTAGTTGGAAACTTTTTCATTTGAAGCTTGCATGAAGAGTTAAAGTGGTGTGAAGTTTCTGAAAACTCATTTAAATCAGGGCACAATCCAGGTCACAAGGCAGGTCATGACCTGGCATTTTAACAAACACATGGCATGCCAAATCTCCAGCCATTTTTAGAGCTCTACAGAAGTGCTATGAATGCAAACTTGGTATCAATCTCTTCTTTGCCATCTCCTCTATCCATTGAAACAAGAATTGGGACAATTAGACAAATATTGAATGAGATACAAGCCTCCAAAGTGGTGCCCCAACCCTGACCAAACTCTGCAGGCAGCCAAGGCACAGAATTCTGGGCACGCAACGCATTTCAGCAAACACATGGTGTGTCAAATGTCAAGGCCTCTTTCTTCCTCCACAAGTTTCTATCTTAAACAAGCCTGGTTCCAAACTATTCTTTGCCATGTCCTCTATCCATTGAGACCAGTATCACTAATTTTGGACATGTATTGATCAAGATAGAGAGGCTCAAAATACCACCCTCACAAAGTTACAATCTGACTGCATGCACAACCCAGTTCCTTGCCCCGCGTGTACAGTGGGAATTGCATGAGTTCAAGGCTATTTTTCTCACACTTGTAGGTCTTATCTTGAGATGCTTTCAACATCAATATTGTTCTATCCCATGCCCTCTTTGCTATGATACCATTCTTGCATCATTTGACCGCACATGGCTTGAGATATAAATGTCCAAAGTGAGCAACTTGAAATTGTTTCAGTACTGAGCCATTGCCATAATGTTCCATGCAAGCAAGCCATGCAAGAGAAAGCTCCACTACTACACAACACACTACAAGTCCCACATCAAAGAAAATGAAAAAGGGCATGTTGCAAATTATCCCAAGTCCCACATTCAAGGATTGCAATCATGAACCAATGATTGACCCTATAAAAAGGAATCACTATTCACAAACTAAAACACACACTCTTCTTTCAAGGTTCACTCTCATCCACGTCACTCTCATTTTTCATCCTCTCCTCTCTCATCTTGGATCCGTCCTTCTCTCTTTCTCGCCTCCACTTCCACGTAACAAAATACAACCGCCACCTTCAGCCACCTTTAGCCGCCATGGCATCTTCATCCACCATCAACCTTTGTTCATCAATTCTCTCACTCCTCTTCAAATGACCATCAACGAACCAACGTCGTCATCACTACCCCAAGGTCCTTGAATCTTCGCTACCCCGGTACAACCTGCAAGATCTCCAAATCAAGCATAGTTCATGGTAGTAGATCTTCATCAAGGAGTTATAGCAAGAGTAAGGCTGTCCTCAATCATCATCTGAAGCTTGGATCCGTGGAGTCTTCTCTCCCCTTTCGAGTCCAGACGCGAGTAAGTAAGTCTCCTATTCCATGGCTTCAATGTGTGTGGCGTCTTTACATGTATTGTGTGATTTCTTGAAAGATAGATTCGATTCCCTTGAGTTGTTATGTGTCTGAACCATCAAATCATGCATTCAAGTTATTTGGTTGATTGTGAACATGTTTACGCGCTTAGAATAGAACTCGGTGAAGATCCATGAAGTTAGATTTTACTGTGTAGTTTCGGTCAGCATGTTAGAAAGAGAACTAGGAGAAACGAGTGGTGGATTCACACTCAGCTCGAAAATTTGAGTCGGACAGTGGCGGAGTCTTGTTTTTCTGGGCAGTTTCGGGTTAACTCCGGCGGCGGGAGCGTCGGAGATGGTGACCGGAAGGTTTCTGGCGATTGGCTCGTGTTGTATGACCGGCTGCTTGCGTGGCTTTCTCTCATTTGTCTTCATTTTCTATTCTTTGCTGCTTTTGTATTTTCTCAATGATTAGAATGTGTGGTGTCGCGTTGTGATTGGTTAATGCATGATTTTGTCCTTTAGCAACTTAAAAAACTCCTTGCCCTATTGATGCATGAGTTACGTTTGCATGTAGCATTAATAATAGCACTATATAATATGAAGGCATGCTGAGTGATAACATAATAAATCTGAGAATAAAATAAAATGGAAATGATGGAGTGAGATTGGGCCATACACGCGTTTGGGCTTGCCTTTTCTGGATCCCATACCCCTGGTTCATTAACGCACCACACGCCTTATAAGTCTGGGCCTAGCGCCAGTTGCTATTCCCACTCCCATTGTCTAGGCCCAGTTTTGCTTGTGCATGATTTTAGTTCGTTTTCTGATTGCTTTTGCACCCCCCTGTTAATAGATTTTATAAATAATAAATTTGATTTTCTTTAAATCTTTTTGCAACTAACTCACCCTTTTTTTTTAATAAAAAATAATAACAAAAATATCTTCTACCCAATTAGATCTTTAGAATTTTTTAATTGTCTTAATTGATTTTTCTCTTAATGTTGATTGGTTGAAAACCATAGAAAATAAATAAATAGTTTCTTCTTTGTTAAATTCAAAAATAGTTTCTTGCATGAAATAAAAATAGAATTGCTTGTGAGTGTCTTTGTGAATAATGTGTATTTCGATTCTTTTGTTTTGTGAATATTTTCCATTGTGAATTGTCTAGAATGCCCTTGGCCTTTAATATTGGTTTTAATCCATTTATTTGTTTTTCTCCCCCATTTTCTTTTAGAATAACCATACAACATAGATGTAGAAATTAGGACTAGTTCCCTTATTTCATATTTTTCTTTTACAACACAAAACATCCAATAAATACTTGAATAATAATCCCATAAAAAATACAAAGAAAATACCATAAAACATTAATAAAAAAGTGAAAATCATTAAAAAGGGAATGGAAGCTTGGATCTCCCTTGCTTTAGGGAATCATTCGAGTGCCTGGATTTCCCTTGCTTTAGGGTTCCATTCGGGTGTAAGTTCCCAAATTCTAAAAAACACAAACCATAGAGCAACTCGAGTTTCCCTTGCTTTAGGGATTTCCTCGAAACACTCAAACTCTCTCTCTTCTCTCCTTTCTTAAGGGCATTGTTATCTCCGCTCCATTGCATCCTAGGCTGTCCCCTTATGCAAGAGCGCGAGCGTCAACTCCGCCCAACTAAAAAACACAAAAACAAACAAAAACTATGGAGCCGAACTACGGCGCTCTGATTCCTGAAAAGGATACGTAGGCATCAAGTCGCGGGGCTTGAACGAGCACACTTGTAAATATTCCTTCTTTTCCCCGTATTTCTTTTGCATTCATTCGCATGTAGACATAGACATAGTACACACCCTTTAGATAGAAACAAACATAGGTGGATACCATCGAGTACGATGGGTGTGAGGGGTGCTAATACCTTCCCCTTGCGTAACCGACTCCCGTACCTTGATTCTCTGGTCGCAAGACCTTGTTCTTACCCTTTGTTAGGTTTCCTGATATTCCTTTCCCTTATGGGATAAATATATTGGTGGCGACTCTGTTCATTTTTCGCGAGCGTGCGACAATCAACACCTAAGATGACAACAACCATAACACACTTATTGGATATACTACTTCTCAACATTAGGGTGTTAATAACATCCATCACTTTACTCACCATCAAGATAGCAAGTCAAGTATACATCATCCAACATGATTTCGTCTACATCAACAAGAGATTAAGGGTGATCAAGTCCTCAATTTGTCAATAGATATCCGACAACCATAATGGAGTATAAACCATCGTTACCAATTGCAATAGTGTTCCTTTAGAACTGGTACTCACGTCACCAAAAGCATCATAATTTAATAACTTCCAGAATCATCTGAACATGCTAACACAGACGTCTTGCAGCTACATACTAATACACACCTTATGATAACATCAGGATAGGCTTTCTTCACACCACTATCAACACTTCCTATTCTTCGCTTTTCCAATATTAATTTAGGATTCAGAATGTTCCAACAACCACTGCAACTATTTCAGTTACTCACTAAGATTTCACAACAAGGTCTACCGCAACCCTTCACTTAATCATTGTTCCTACGTCAACATCTTACGCAAAGCTACTTAAACAACATCTTCATAGTCCATCAACCACGCTGAACATAGCAACTTCCTAAATTCCATTTTAAACAATTTTCCTTGTTACTTAACGGTTACCTTCAGAAACATCAGGGATTTGCACCATACTAACATACCAACCACCGCTACATTGCTCCTCATCCTTAGAGAAGTAAGCATCAATAATTCCTGCTCATCCTCTTCCTCGAGAGGCTTCAACTTAATTAGAAACCAAAATCTTAAATTCATTTTACCTTCGAATTCGAGAAAAAACAAAACTCTAACAACACTTGCACTGTCGTCATCAGCAGCATACTAACATCCTACAATTGAAACATATCCGAGAAGCATACCTTCTCCCGAACTTAGCTTCACACCAATTCCTGCAACAAACAACCAGAAAGCAACAAGTACCGACAGTGTTTCACACACTTGTCGCGTACTAAGGGATAAAAAACATTAGACAACTTTAGACCCGGTAATTATAAGCAAAAATCAGAGTATTTCAAAAAAATTCAACATACAATGGGATGTCACATTTCAACTTAAAACAACAAACAACCTGTATTTCATTTAAATTTGACACATAGCATTCGGAAACGCAACTTTATTCAATTGAATCCAACTTCAACTTATAATTTAGAATCAACTTAGAAACATCTTTTATTCAACTGAAACAAATTTTAAACGACAAAATACTTAACAAATTCCACTTAATACTTTTCTTCAACTAAAATAAATTTCAACTTAGAACACAATAACTTAAATAATAACAACTATCCCCCCGAGTGCTACGTATCAGAGCCAGACCTTTTTGACTTATCATAGAGCAACATAAAGACTTCATAAAATTACTTCGAACTTCCACAGCTATTTTTGAGTACCTGCCTATTTCCCATGGTAGGGGAAATATCAGTAGAAGGGGTGAGATATCAAATAATATAAACAAGTACATGATAATTAATACATTAAATCAAGGAATATACAATCACTACTTCATAACAACAATTATACAACAACTAAAGAAAACGGCCTGAATCAACACAACTTGATAACAACAACAACAATGTAATAACAACAACAAAACAACAATCAACAGACAACATAATAATCACAACAACTTCGAATGCGACTCAACCGTGCACATGCATGTGGTACCATTGGAGCAGAACTCCCAACTTAAAAATCCTCCAGGTTATCGAGGCGTCAACAAGGCATAAGCCTTCAACTTATTTTTCCAATCCAGGCCAACGTGGTGAGCATTAGCTCCAACTTAAAAATTGTCAATCCAGGCCAACTTAATAATGCTATGTTATGCATGCGACAACAACGACAACATCAACTTAATCAACACAACACAACAACGACAAAATGCAGCAATGTCAAACAACTTAATCAACATCAGTCACAAGACCGGCAACTGCAAAACAACTTAACAACGTTGGTCGTAGGACCTGCAACTTAATCAACGCATCAACAAAAACTATTAACAACAACTTTGCTCCACAACAGCATCTTCAATTAACAACATATTCAACATCAACATAAAATAAGACGACATTAGTCAAAAGACCTACAACTCAAATATGTCTGAAATTCGAAACAAAACAACTTACTCAACTGTACCAACAAATCAACATATTCGACATAATTTCAATAAAACAAACCAACTAATCTTACCTACTAACATACCCGACTTACCCCAACAAATTTCAATTAATTCTGATTAACTAATTTTACCGTTTAAATCATCTAATTCTACTTTTCGGTACTGTTTCCACATACTGCATTACTACCAATTAATCACACCGTTCTTGTCAATTTCTACTACTAAATTTACCTACTACCAAAACACCACTGCTACTGCTACTTCATATGTACACCCTGCTATTCTTTAGTCCAGCTGATACTAAATTAATTTACTACTGATATTAATATTTTTCCTGATACCAATTATATTGTCATCAAAATTAAGCTCTGTTAACAAAATACCCATATGTGCTAGTTCTAGTTTTCCTGCTATTAAATTTAACTTAAATTCATATCTAAAATATCAATAATTTAGTAAAGATGTATTGTTATTCGGCAGCTCCAACTTGTCGCTACCGCGAAAAATGAACCAGAGTCGCCACTAATATATTTATCCCGTCGAGGGAAAGGAATATCATAACACCTAGCAAAGAATAAGAACAAGGTCTTACGACCTGAGAACTGGGTACGAGAGTCGGTTACGCAAGGGAAAGGTGTTAGCACCCTCACGTCCATCGTACTCGACGATATCCACCTATGTTTGTTTCTATCTAAGGGGTGTCTATTACTACTTACTTGCTACTAAAAGAGAATGCAATGCATGATTAACTTAGAGTTTTTTAATAATTATTGTGCTCACTAGAGTTGCCTCTATGCCTTCGTATCCTCTTATGAAGAATCAGAGCGCATTAGTTCTGCTCAAGATTTTCTATGTTTTTTATGATTTGTTGTGTGTTTTTTATTGAACAATTACATCACACTCTGCTTCTCGACCTTTGGAGACTTAAGTTGGGAATGAAGTGGAAGTAACGTGCTCTTAAAAGCAAAAAAGAAAAGTATGTCGAGCGTTTCAAGTGACTCCCTTAAGCAAGAGAGACTTGAGCGAATCTTGGTTGGTGTTTTTTAGGGTTGGGAACTTCCACTCAAGTGACTCCCTTAAGCAAGCGAGACAAAAGCTTCCATTTCCTTTTTATTATTTTCAACCTTTATTAAGTGCTTTAAGTATTTTATTGATTTTGTATTTATTATGCAAAGGGGAACCTACATCTCTAATTCGTATCCTTGTATTATCATACAAATGGAACTACGGTCAAGGATAAGGAAATCTCTACCTATGTTATCATGCATAGATTACAACCTAAGTTGTTCTATGTGACTAATCTTAACGAAGATTGAAGTCACCGCCCTAAGGGAACATGGCAAGCATAAGGTAAGAGATAAGCAAAGATAAACGCAAGTGAAACCCATGGTTGGTGACTTAATGAAGTCCCTAACCAAGTCTTCTCCTAAGAGAGACTAAATTATAATGAAACCCAAAGGAAAACAATCCACAAAAGGTAGAGAAAGAATAACCAATCGTCGCCTCTTAATCTAACAACAACCAAAGTATGAAAGAAGAAGCAAAGCATGGAAATGGGGAAGAAAGCCCTAGGGAAGTAGAAAACCACTTATTATGTATCCTAAATCAAACACAAAGCATCATGGTCTCACACAAAACATCCACAAGAAATTGCCAAAGTATCGCATGGATTGTTACTTAAATAAATAACAAAACATGTATCAATTAGCCAAAGCAAAAAGCATATGAGAACATTACCTAAGCTAAGGGTCAGTAGCATACCCTTGAATTTATGGGTCTAAGACCTCATACCCATTCATATTAATCAATTAGACAAGGCATTCCTAAGTTCTATGCCTAAGTAATGAACATACTTCACATTAGAATCCTAACTATATTAGTTTGAAAAGGGATTGAGTTTTTAAAAGTGGAACCAAAATAAAAATCATGCATATTCGGCCACTAAACACAAATTATAGGTCTAAAACCTTTCATGAGTTCATGTTAATCAATTAGCTTGAAGCTACACAAAGTTCTAACAGAAACCAAACAAAACTAGGTTAAACTAGCTAAACAATTTCTCATTGTGAATGAAGTTAAAAAAATGTGATCAAATGATATAATTCAGTAGTGAATGACCTCTAAGAGGTGTCTAAACAATCATGGAATCATACCAAAAGGTTTACACAAGATTACAAGTTAATTGCACAAGTTATGATACAATCGTTAACCAAAAACAAAGGCATTTACATGTGAAAAGGAAAAATTCAAGCAAAGTAAAAAGAAGTGATTTAAAAAATCAAGCTTCAGATCCTAAGGCCTCTAAACATCCCTCATAATATCCTAAAAAATATTCAAAAACATTTCACAAAGGCATCTTCATTTATGAGCAAAAAACGCTACAAGTATCAAGTGCAAACGTGCATGAATCGGGTCTAAAGACTTCAACCAAAATCTAATCAAAATTGAGAATTAAAACTCTATTTTTTGTACATAGTATCATACATGAATCCACTGCAAGCATACAAAAACTTGGAACAAAATTCACTCCCTAAGGCCCTTAATCAAAATCATTTGCAAAACGTATTAAAACAATGAGACTTATGAACTCATGTGAGAAAAAGTTACCTAAAAAGTAGAAAATCAAATTATAAAATCCACAAAAAAATACTAAAATTATCCTAAGATTTTATTATATTTAAAAAGTATTTTTATCCATTTTTTATTTGAGTGAAAACAGATTTCTGAATCAAAAGTTATGCATGAAACGAATTTGAACAATCTTTAAACATTGACTATCCAGGGGGTGTGAAAGCAATTCAGAAACGTGCTAAAACCATGAAGCTGGCACGTTGGGCCTATGATCAAAGGGTGCGAAAAACAAAAGACACTAGGCCATCCAAAAAACATGGTCCAACTTGTTACTATTATATCACCTTTCCATTTTACTTGATTTTTATCACATGTTATTAGCACTATATGAGCGTGGCCCTGAAAGTGAAGAGGTTTCAACTTATATATTTATATATATATATATATATATATATATATATATATATATATATATATATATATATATATATATATATATATATATATATATATGTGTGGTGTATTGTATGGGTGGAGATGAGTGCACCAAACTATTTCCTATTTAATCTTAATGAGCAAGTTTGTGATATTATGGTGAGCTTTCTTGATGCTTTTTGTGGTTCAGACTTATGCGTGGTTTGATGAGATAATGGTGAGTGACTTATTTCGTGTGCATACCATACTTCTGTTGCAGGTTTCTGGCTTAACGCATTGAGCAACGACATCCCGTGTGCCTACTTCACATGCTAACAATTCCAGCCACAGGTCACTACTTGCTTTGATTTTGGGATCATCATGAAGAAGGCATGGAGTAAAACAAAATTGATGTTAGGATTGTCTTGAAATGAAACTTGAAAGGGTAAGAAAAGTGGCCATGAACATGCTGCATCACTGATGAAGGACGCATGCGCACGACATGCCCTGTCACTGGCTAAAATCCAATTTCATGGGCACAGGTATAATGTTCTATATTCTATCATTCATGTAACCAAAAGCCATGAGTCTTGGGACATTGAACAAAGGGCATATGGTAGCACATAATTGGTGTTGAATTTGACTTAAGATAATCTCTAGGAACTCCCCAAGAATTACCATGAAACTGAGATCCAATGTGTTTGATATTTACAATGTGTTTGACACAAAATTCTGGCTGGCAACTTGTCATGGTTCAGTTTGGATCCACAAACTTCGAGCTCTCATAACTCTCAATCTAAACTTCAATGGAGAAAGTGTTCAGCTACAAAGTTGTTCATCTCCGTGAGATGAATAATTTTGATGTTGAAGTTTTCCTTAAAAAGCACCTTCAAACACATGTAAAGTAGTGGTGAAGTGAGCTGCTCAAACATGCTTAGAAACTTAAAATACTCCAAATTTTTCTAAGTTTTTTTCTTCCTTTCCACTTTTAGAATTTCTCATTCTAACTACCATCCCAAAAGAGAAATTTTGTTCGTTTCTTAATTTTATTCATTTCTTTGACTTTCTTTGACTAAATTTTTGACAAAAATTCCCTATATGGAGGTTGACTCTAATTTGGACTAAATTCCAGAAAAGTTAACTGTTTGACTTTTTTTTAGTCCCAAATGAATTTTCTAATTGATCAACCTCCAATTCCACCTCAATCAATCATCAACCAATAGAATTAATTGAATATTTCAACAGGGACCACACGCCACCTCACACCATAAAATCAGCTCCTGATTAAAAGGTTGACCAAAAAGTCAACTGCATTGTCTTTGGCCAAATACCCTGATTTAGGAAGACCAGATGAACTTGTAGCTTGTATCTTTTGAACCAAGGTCTTGAACTTGAGAATGATGAAACCCTAATTCTTGACAGTGATGGAGAGACAGTAATCCAATTAAGCCTAAAAACTCTTCTTTTTTAATCCGAGGATCCTCTCAGGGGAAAACTCCTTTCTTGACAATTCTCCAGCAAAATCCATGATATGAATGAATGTATTGATTCATGACCTAAATGTGATGTTTATGAATATGATGCAAAATCTTTTCCAGGTTTAAAATAAGTGGGCAAATTTTAGGGTGCACCACAACTTACCCTACTGACAACTCTAAACATGTCAGAATTACGCAAAACAAATTAAAAGTGATTTTTAATAACTTAAAACAACTCTATTGATAACTTTAACAACACTATTGATAACTCTAACTACTTTATTGACAACTCTAACATTATTGAAAATAATTTAAGTTAACCAAATAATACAAATATTCATATCTAACTCAAAACTCCTAAAAATATTATATTAATAATATTAAATCATTATTAATAATAATAATAATAATAATATTATTATTATTATTATAAATGACACTAATAACATATCATATATTAGTAACTTGAAACGTGAGAATTAGTATATCCCTCATGTAAAATATGTCGCTACAGTAGTTATAATATATGAGGCTAGATTAGTTACATGATGCTACAGTATTACTCTTTTATATATATATATATATATATATATATATATATATATATATATACACCAAATGAAGAAGGCGTTCACTCCAAATTGACGCTACAATACAGATCACGAAATAAAGTCGCTGTTGTTCTTTAAATTACTCTATAAAAACACATAAATTCACGTGGAAAGAGAAAAGGGCACAAAGGAGCGCCCATCCTACACCTATGGGGCGTCCGCCCCCAATAGCATATATATATATTTGTTCCTCCTCTTCAAACCAGGGCGTCTGTCCTTTAGCAATAGGGCCTTGTCCCAGTTTTTCTACTTTTCATACCATTATTGTTCCTTGTATTTGCTACCCAGATAATTAATCCCTAGAACTAAGTTTTGATTTCCATAACTCAGTCACGCACTAGACGGACATTGAATCCCAAAGCAACAATAGCAACAGTAGACAGTAGTAACATACTTGATTTTATTCAACACAGTTACACATTGGCAACTATAAATATATTAGAATCAAACACAAAAAATTCAACACAGTAGAAAATCATACAGTCCCAATCCTACATACTAACTATCATGATCCAGGTTATAAGATTCGAACTCCACCCTTACCTGTTTGGATTGAAGGTAGCTCGAATTACCGGTCGAATTTCTGGAATTGGTTTTTTGACAGCAACCCTCTTTTCCCAACTTTGCGCTGCTATCTTCCTGAGCTCTCTTCTCCTAATTCTCTTCCCTTACTGTTATGTGCTTCAATGTTAGGTTTCTACTTTTCTAAAAACCTAAGTGATACAACTACCTCTCTAATCGTACCTGATTAGAAGAATCGTCGCTGGCTGCTCGGAACTGGGTCTTCGAGGAGTGAGGAGGGGGGTGTACCTGCAAGGTACTCCGATGCCAAAGTAAGGAAACGAGCAAAGGAGTGCAATTACAAGTTTAAGAGTAAGAAAGAAGTGAATACCTGACCCTCTAGTGAAATAGGGTATTTATAGCCCCCAGCTCTAGGCCATGATCTCGCTATTTGGGTTGGATGCCCAGGCCCAATTAGGAGACTGTCAGGTTTCTTGGACGGAAATATCGGAGGTGCGTGAGTGCCCTCTGTCCTGGTTAACCGCTCCGAAGTTTAAGGGAGACGCGGTCTTTTAGGGACCACGTGGACTCCGCATTATTCGGGGGGTTGGATGTGAAAAGAGCCCTACGAGGAGCAGGGTCCTCGGCGGAGAGGGTGCTCGCGGAGAGCAGGGTCCTCGGCAGAGAGGATGCTCGCGGGGAGCATCCTTGCCGGGCGTCAAGCAGTTCACGAGGAGCATTATGTCGAGCATAGTGGAGACGAGCATTCCAGGTCCAATTATGGGGCACAGAGGGATTTGGGCCTCTAAGGCTAAGTGGGCTGAAAGTAGATTGGGCCTAGTCTTGGCCCAGTCCAGAACAGGAGCCCCCCAAGTCGGAGTTCCGGGGAAGGAGCTCCGAGTTTTGCTATTGCTTGGCCGGTGTGACGGTGATCCTCGTCTGCTGCTGGTGCTCGAGTAGTGTCGTTCGCAGGGGAAGGTGAGAGACCGCGCGTGAACAACACTTGCTGACGTGGCATGGGGTAATGATTGCCTAGGGGTAGATGGCGACGCCTAGGAAATCTGTGTCAGCCGACGCGATGTTTCGTATTCCGGGCAAATTCCCTATAAAAAGGGTCAAAGCTCCCCATTTGGGAATTTTCCGCTCCCCGTTCGTGTGCTCGGCATCTAGGTCAAATTTCCAGATCTTACTACTTGCCGACGTCTTTCCTAAAGAACAGCAATCAAATTCATTGAAGTAATGTCAGCTCAGGTGCGTTTGAGGTTTCTTCTGATTTCAAATGCCTTTCTTTTGCTTTATAGAGGGTCCTGGGGTGTGAATCTGCTATTTTCGCCGTCTAAATCGGGAGGCAGATTCGAAATCCGTGCCATCTCCCCGGGTTATTCAAGCGATGCCCGGGGGAGGTTAACATGAGAGTTGATTTTTCTGGTCTCGGCCTGGCTTCCTCATGATTTAGCTCGTCAAATTCATGGGACGGTCGGCTTCCTCATGCTCTTCGTCGGTTACTTATAGTTAGGCTCGGCGGATTCAAGGTTTCTGACGATCCTGTTGGGCTGGACCCGGGTGTTTATGTTTTATGTTAAGTTTTTTGGGGGAGGCCTCGGCCAGATATCAACGAGATCCTCGAAGGGGTTTGGTCGGTGGCTCCACTGCTCGCCGTTCCACCCTTTCACTTGTATCGCGGTGGAAGGGTGGATTTGATGATCTATCGAATTCATTTTTTCCCTCTGCATGCAGGTGAATCCGGCTCGGGGTCCAGATCGGGGTCTAGCTCTAGTTCTAGCTCGTGGGATACTTCGCAATACACGAGCGCGAGTATCTGTGAAGTCGAGGAGGTGGAGGTCGAGAGCTCGCGCCTTACCGTGATAGAGGAGGGTGACGAAGAGGGAGGTCCTTCGGAGATTGACGAGGAGGGCCCTTTGACTCCACTTTTCGAGTATGACCTTGAGGTTGACCTTGATTGGGTGGCCGAGGAGCCCAAACTTGAGGTGTTCCGATATACCGAATCATTGGTCGGGGCTTTCCGGGAGGTTGAGGATCGAGGGCCGAGCGACGAGCTAAATTTTCAGGTGGTTTGCCCGAGGGCCGAGGAGAGAATCTGTTCTCACTTCCATGAGGACAGTTTCGCCATGTACGAGTATGTTTTCAGGGAGCTCGGGTTTCGCTTGCCTTTCTCCAGCTTCCAAGTCTCCCTGTTGGTCGGTCTTGCTTTAGCTCCGTCTCAACTGCATCCGAATGCCTTTGCTTTTATGCGGGCTTTCGAGATTGTCTGCGACTACCTGGGTATCGGTGCTACGACTGACTTGTTCGGCCGTTGTTTCAGAGTCCAACGGAAGACGGTCGACGGGCGCTTCAGCTGGGTTTCCTTCAAGAATGCTGATCGGAAACTCTTCAAGATGTATGTCGACTCAGTCAAGGATTTTAAATACCGTTATTATATTATTCGTTTGCATAGTCGTCCAATGTATACCTCGTTGTCGAAGATGGTGACCGTGTGCGGTGAGGATGGTATCCCGGAGCGGGACGAGGAGGGGAAGGTTAGGACCAAGCTCTGTAGCATGTTCCCCTTCGTCTGGTGGAAAAGTCATTTCAACTTCCCTCCCAAGTATTATGCTCGTGAAGATGGGGATTTGGATGAGCAGGATTCGGCGTCGTATGGTCGTCTCTGTCAGTATGTGGACAGCTTCTCTCTCAGCCCGTGGGTGACGAGGACTGGAGATCCTGTCTATGACGAGGAGGGAGTGCCGAAGGTCGAAACTCGGGCCATAAACACCAAGGCTCTTCTGATGTGTAGGACGCCCGCGGAAACCAAGGCGTTGCTAGGTGGATTTTTCATTGTTTATCTTGATTTTTCAGCTAATGTTCATTGCTAACTGTTTGTTTTGATTTTCAGATGCTATGCCGCTGAAGGACGAGAAGGTCATGAAGGTGACCCAGGATGCGAAGAGGCTCCGGGCATTAAAGAACAAGCATCGGGCGGCGGCCTCGGGTGAAAACTCTGGGTCTGCTGGATCTCCTTTGGTGATCCCGGAGGGGGAAAGGACGCCGAAGAAGGCGCACCGGGCTGAAACACTTCGAGAGGATCCGCCGGTAGTGGGATCCGAGCTTGGATTCTTACTCCCTCCTTGCTTCAAAGAAGATCAGTTTTTCGAGAAGTATCCTCTATCTGTCTCCCTGGATGAAACTCGTCGAGTTGAGGAGATGTCCTCTTCGGCCCAATTAAAGCAGCTGGCCAGTGATAGTACTGCCGTAATGAGGGTCATCGGGATGGCTCAGGTGCTCGCACAAGGGGGTACTGTGTCTGCCGAGGCTCTGAAAAAGGCGGAGGATGACAAGAAAACCACCGAGGACGAAGCTGCTAGGCAAAAAACCCTCCGGGAGAAGGCAAAGAAAAAGATGGAGGAACTTCTGAAGCAGAAGAATGAGGAAGTGGAGGCGGAGAAGAAAAAGGTCGCCGAACTCGAGCAGGCTTGGGAACTGACGGCGGAAGAGTCTTCGGATGTGGCGGTGCTGAAGTCGAGAGCCGAGTTTGTTGAGAAGATCGACGAATTGAAGCTCGAGCTTGCTGACATGGCCGAGGAGGGTTTCAAGTGTGCTGTCCAGCAGTTGAAGTTCCTGAACCCGGGTCTGAAGACGGATGATATCGGGGTTTCGTCTAGGATTGTGGATGGCCAGCTGGTGCCCGGCACGCCCGACGATGAGTGATCTTATTTTGGGGCCTGTGGGCCTATGTTTCCCTGGCCTGCGCGCCGTTGTTTTTATTTTTGGATTTTTAGGGCTTTTGCCCTGGATATTTGGGGCCTGCGTGCCCGTCATTTTGTTGTAATATTTGAATATTGCCGGGCAATTTGGTCGGCTTTTGCAGCTTTGCTATTTCGCACTTTATGTTTGATTGTCTCAATGCGTGTTTTGAATGTTTTTTGTTGCATTTTTTGAGCCCGGGTTATGTTGGTATTCCGGGGATGTGTTCCAATACTTAGGAACATTGTTTATGAACTATGCTCGGCCGAGGTTAATCATCCGGGCGTGTGGGGTACGACCCGGGCGCGCAGAGTAGGTGTGCGCTGTGAGCGAGCGCGAGACCGCGGTTGGGGGCCAAGTGCTCGCGGCGTGAACGTTCCCATCGCGAGCTGGGGTTCTGCCATGCAGGTACTTCCAGGGTGGATCCCAGCGCAGGATCCGCCGTGTGGCCGGTTTTAGCCCTTGATAGGGAGTTCCGACTGTCGTTGTCGTGGAGTGCTCGCGTTCGTACAGGGACGCGAGTCCGTGCCCGGCTTCCCCTCATGTTCGGGACAAGCGGCCGGGGAGTGTTAGGTTGTGTCTAACTGTAATAGCGTCTGAGTTTTTCAGCATTCCAGGGTCGAGCAAGTTTTTCACCGAGAAGGTTCTCGAGGTAATAGGCGCCATTCTCAGTTTTATCGTAAACTCGGTATGGGCCTTCCCAGTTTGGGGCGAGTTTGCCCTCGCGCGAGTCTTTCATGTTTCTGCGGAGCACTAGGGCGCCGACTTCGAACTCGCGTTTGATAACTTTGGCGTTATGGCGCAGAGCTATCTGTTGTTTTAATTTTGCTTCTCGGAGGGAAGACCCTGTTCGGATCTCTTCGACCATGTCGAGTTCTTCCCTCATAGCCTCGTCGTTGAGCTCTTCCTCGAGAGGCGATTCGGTTCGTCGAGAAGGTTCTCGGATCTCCACGGGGATCACGGCTTCGGTGCCGTAAGTTAGCCTAAACGGGGTTTTGCCCGTGCTCGAATGGGGCATTGTTCTGTATGCCCAAAGTACACTGTGTAGCTCCTCGACCCAAGCCTTCTTGGCCTCGCCGAGTCTTCTTTTCAATCCTCGGAGGATGACTCGGTTGGCCGCTTCGGCCTGCCCGTTTGTTTGGGGATGTTCGACCGAGGTGAAGTGATGTTTCGTGCCGAGCTTGGCTACGAACTCTTGGAATTTCCTATAAGTGAATTGGGTGCCATTGTCGGTTATTATCGCCTGTGGAACTCCAAACCGAGCGAGTATGTTCCGTTTATAAAAACGGAGCACGTTTTGGGACGTGATTTTAGAGAGCGCTTCGGCTTCTATCCATTTAGTGAAGTAGTCCACGACGACCACCAGATATTTGTTTTGGTATGATCCGACAGGGAAGGGTCCGAGGAGGTCCATTCCCCACGTAGAGAAGGGCCAGGGTGAAGATAGAGACTTAAGCTCGTTTGGAGGAGCCAAGTGCATGTCGGCGTGACGTTGACATTTGTCGCATTTCTGGACGTGCTCCTTGGCGTCTTGCTGCATGGTCGGCCAGTAATACCCGGCTCTGAGGGCCTTTCTTGTTAATGATCGACCGCCAAGGTGTTAGCCGCTGATCCCCTCGTGAAGTTCCTGCAATATCTCGAGCGCTTGCGAGGCATCAACACATTTGAGGAGAGGAATGGAAAATCCCCGCCGACACAGCTTGTTTTCGACGATGGTGTACGAGCAGGCTCGTCTTTTGATCGCTGAAGCTTCTTTCGCATCAGTCCGGAGTTCGTCCTTCGTGAGGAAGTTGTACATTGGAGTCATCCAGCAGTGGTCGTCTCCTATGGCGAGCACTGGTAGGGTTTGTGCGTTCTTGTCTATGCTCGGCCTTGATAGGATTTCCTGGATCACTGACTTGTTCCCGCCCTTTTTCCTCGTGCTTGCGAGTTTGGAAAAGACGTCGGCTCGTGAGTTGTGTTCTCGAGGAATATGCTCGAGCTCCGCCTTTGCGAATCTTTTCATCTTATCTTTGACGAGCGTGAGGTACTCGACGAGCACGTCGTTTTTGGCTTGGTAATCGCCGCTGATTTGGGATGTGACGAGTTGGGAATCGGTGTAGATCTTAACCTCCCGGGCACCCACATCTTCGGCGAGCCGCAGACCCGCTAGAAAGGCTTCGTATTCAGCCTGGTTGTTCAATGTGGTGAAGGACAAAACTAAAAATACTTCGATGATAAGCCCTTTGTCGTTCTCTAGGATAATGTCGGCTCCTCTTCCCGAGCTTGTAGAGGCGCCATCTACATAAATGGTCCACTTATTCTCAGCGGGGGCCGGGGAGAGCGATTGAGGTCATCTCGGCTATAAAATCTGCCAGTGCCTGAGCTTTCAATGCTTTCCTGCTTTCGTATTGTATGTCGAATTCGGATAGCTCGAGGGACCATTTTAGCATTCTCCCATCCATGTCGAGTCGGCTGAGAAGCTGCTTGATGGGCTGATCTGTTCGAACGACGATGGTATGGGCGAGGAAGTAGTACCTCAGCCTTCTGGCCGCTGTTATCAGGGCCAGCGCGACTTTCTCGATTTGTTGGTATCGCACCTCGGGTCCTTGTAGGGCTTTGCTGGTGAAGTATACGGGTTTCTGCCCATCTTCAGTCTCTCGGATCAAGGCCGCGCTGACCGCCTCGTTTGAGACGGCCAGGTAGAGATATAAGGTCTCGTTGTCTCCAGGTCGGGAGAGAACGGGTGGTTTTGAGAGTACTTGCTTAAGGTGGGATAGTGCTCGCTCGCATTCCTCGGACCATTCAAAGGTCGCTTCCTTTCGCAGTAACTTGAAGAATGGGAGAGCGTCCTGGGCGGATTTTGCGACGAAACGGGATAGTGCCGTGAGCATCCCATTTAGGACTTGGATGGATTTTTTGTTGTTGGGAGTGGGGAGTTCCGAGAATGCTCGGCATTTATCTGGGTTGGCTTCTATTCCTCTTTCGGTTAAGTAGAATCCGAGGAATTTTCCTGCCCGGACACCGAAGGTGCATTTCTCTGGGTTGAAGCGCATCTTGCAGGATCTGGCCTGCTCGAACACTCGCTCGAGATGCGTGGTGTGGTCGGAGTCCTCTCGAGATTTGACGATCATGTCGTCCATGTATACCTCGAGGGTGTCGCCGATCTCTCCTCGGAATACCTTGTTCATTATCCGTTGGTATGTGGCTCTGGGGTTTTTGAGTCCGAAGGGCATTACGTTGTAGTAATAATTGCCCGACTCGGTCATGAACGCCGTGGATTTCTTGTCGCACCTCGCCATGGGGATTTGGTTATAACCTGAATAAGCATCCATAAAAGACAATAATTTATAGCCGGCCGAGTTGTCGACCATCCTATCAATGTTAGGCAATGGATAAGCATCTTTGGGACATGCCCGGTTAACATCAGTATAATCAACACACATTCTCCATTTTCCATTAGATTTTTTAATTAGTACAACGTTTGAGAGCCAAGTTGAATACTTGGCCTCGGAAATAAAATTGGCCTCTAAGAGGTCTTTTACAGCTTTCTCGGCAGCCTCCGCTTTCTCGGGAGACTGCCGACGCCTACGTTGAACTACTGCCTTCGCGGCTGGATCAATGGAGAGATGGTGGCAGGCGACCTCAGGGTCGAGTCCGGGCATTTCAGCTGCGCTCCATGCGAACAGGTCGGCGTTGGCTCGAAGGCAGGCCATGAGCTGCTTCCTCGGTAGATCTGGGATGTCTTTGCCGATTTTCACCGCTTTGTCGGGGTTGTCACCCAGCGGGACGAGCTCGAAGTCCCCGTCTAGGATAGGTCGGACGGGGTGAGCTGTCTTTGGTCGCGTCTCTTCGTCGTTCTTTAGTTCTTCTTCTATGAAGCGAGCGTCGAGATCGACTGAGCTGATGTTCGTCGGTTGATGCTGATCTTCTCGAGGATGCTTGTCTTCGGCCCTTGGTTTCTTGTTGGAGCTGGGTGGAGGGGCGATTAATTGCAACCCTTTCACCGAGGCGTCGAAGATCCTTCTGGTGGCTTCGATGTCGGCGTTGATGGTGGCTACTCGTCCTCTTTTCGTGTAGAACTTCATCTTCAAATGCACGGTTGAGGGGACGGCAGTGAGGTCGGCCAGAGTGGGGCGCCCGATGATGCAGTTGTAGAGGGTCTTGCAGTCGATCACCAAGAATCTTGTCTTGACTTGCCTGGAAGCCTCTCCTTCCCCGAAGGTGACGATCAGTTCGACGTAACCCCAAGGTTTGGTGGTCGCTCCGTTGAAACCCTGGAGGTCGGAGCCCACGTAAGGAGTGAGATGCGAGTCGTCCAGCTGAAGGGTCCGGAAGAGGTGGGAATACATGATGTCGACCGAGCTCCCCTCGTCGACCAGGATTCGTCGGACGTCGAAGTTCGCCATCCTTGCTCGGACGAGCAGGGGAATTGTGGCGTTCGGAGCTCCTCCGGGCAGTTCCTCCAAATAGAAGGTGATCGGGTCTGACTTCCCTTTGAATTTTTGTAGGGTAGGGCCGAGATCCGAGTTAGCGCTGATCAGTTCATCAAACTTTCTCTTTACTGAGCCGATGGTGAGAGAACCGGGGTCCCCGCCATTGGATATGACCATCGCGGTCGGGAACCCTTCCCATGTGCTGAAGGCGGTCGTCACTCCGAATGAAGGAATGAAGTCTTCTGGTCGGGTGACGGACAGAGCTACTTGTAGTGTTCTACTGTCCGGTGAGTTACCCTCGTCGGAGTTCCGTTGGGCTTCTCTTCGGGAAGGTTCTCCCTTCTTCATGTATTTCGAAAGGCGACCTTCTTTAATCAGAGTCTCGATGGCATCTTTGAGATGTATGCATTCGTCGGTCAAATGCCCGTGGCTCTTATGATACTTGCAGTACTTGGATTTATCAGTCCCTGGTCTGGTGGGGTTCGACTTCGGGGGCCTGATGCTAGAATTCTTGAATTCGGTGCTTTTGCACTCGGCCAGGATTTTCTCGCGTGAGGCGTTCAAGGGAGTGTAGTCGCTGAATCGACCGGCTGGTCCTCGGCGTTCTTTGGCGTTGTGGGACCTGTCGTCCTTCCTTTTCTCATGTCCTCGGCGCGAGCCCGAGTTGTCGTGGTTCGAGCTGCGGGCAGCATCATTGCCCCTTGAAGCTTTTATCGCCGCTGCTTCGCCTTCTTTGAAAGCGATGAAGGCTTGGGCTTTGTGGAGGAGGGCGTTCATGGTGTGCACCTTCTCGATTTTTATAGCCTTCTTGAAGTCGCTTCCGGGGAGGAGTCCTCGCTCTAGGAGGTATCTCTTCATATAGTCGGTCGTCTGTACTTGGACGGCCTCTTTGTTGAATCTGTCGAGGTAGTCGCGGAGAGGTTCGTTGGTTCCTTGGATCACAGCCTCGAGGTTCGCCTCTGACTTCGGTTGCCGACGGGAGGCTGTAAAATGGCTCAAAAAGAGTTCTTTGAGCTCGGTCCAGGAGTGGATGGAGTTGGGGGGAAGATTCCTGTACCACGTCATTGCTCCTTTTCTGAGCATGGTTGGAAAGGTGCGGCATTTGATGGAGCCTCGGACGACGTGATAATCCATGACGACTTCGATGCTTCGAATATGGTCGTCGGGATCGGTGGTTCCGTCGTATAGGTCCAAGGTCGCTGGTTTTTCCATCCCTCGTGGAAGACGAGCTCTTCGGATGCTTTCGGACAAGGGGCTGCGGAAGTCTTCCTCGTCGCTTGGTCCCGGAGAGGTTGAGTGTCTACCTCGCCGGGATTTCACCTGTGCTCTGCCCGGATTTTTGTGAGTGTCCCGGGGAGGGGAACGCTCGCGGGGTTTCAGCACAGCTTTGGAGGGGCCTCAGGAATCTCGTTCGGGGGAGAGGCTCCCAGTTTCAGTGGTTTCAGGTCTCTGATCCTTCCTGCTCTTTCGCACTGGAGAACGGGAATATGATCTCTGACGATGATACCTCTTAGGCGGTGAGCGCGAAGAGGACGGGGAACGCCGACGATACCTCCTCGGTGGTGAGCGCGAGGAAGAGTAGGAGCATGATCGATAGTGTCTCCGCGAGGGGGAACGATATCGTCGCTTCCTCTTTAGCTCGTGAATGTGGTCGCCTTGAAGCCGGAGGAGACGGTTTGTCTTCTACAGTTCTTTGAGCAAGAGGACGGTTGTGGGGTCGGCTTCCTCGGGGATGTTGTCTTGTTCTTGGTCGTCTTCGTAGTGAACTCTTCGCCTCTCGGAGGTATGGGTGAACGAAGAAGCAACCTGCCCGTCTCTGGCGTCAGTTTCATTCAGGTTCTGAGGCTGCCCGGGTCCATTCTGGGGTTAAGGCTGCTCGTTCCCACCATTTTGAACCTGTTCGACATTCTGAAGTTGTTGTCTTCTGTTGGGTTGCGAGGTCTCATGCCTCTGTCCCCTTTGCCCGTCAGTGGTATGCTGCTGCCCTTCCCGCCGATGCCGATTTGTCCCCTTAGGGGTGGAACCCTCGATGAGCTGTTGCAGGTGGAAGGGATCAGGGTTTGGGACGTTGGTGTTGTTGTTGTTGCCAGCCATGACGATCGTGAATGGATTAGCTTTGATCTTTGTTTGTTAAAGAAGGGGGAGCAGGATTCCCATAGACGGCGCCACTGATCGTACCTGATCAGAAGAATCGTCGCTGGCTGCTCGGAACTGGGTCTTCGAGGAGTGAGGAGGGGGGTGTACCTGCAAGGTACTCCGATGCCAAAGTAAGGAAACGATCAAAGGAGTGCAAGTACAAGTTTAAGTGTAAGAAAGAAGTGAATACCTGACCCTCTAGTGAAATAGGGTATTTATAGCCCCCAGCGCTGGGCCATGATCTCGCTATTTGCGTTGGATGCCCAGGCCCAATTAGGAGACTGTCAGGTTTCCTGGACGGAAATATCGGAGGTGCGTGAGTGCCCTCTGTCCTGGTTAACCGCTCCGAGGTTTAAGGGAGACGCGGTCTTTTAGGGACCACGTGGACTCCGCATTATTCGGGGGGTTGGATGTGAAAAGAGCCCTACGAGGAGCAGGGTCCTCGGCGGAGAGGGTGCTCGCGGAGAGCAGGGTCCTCGGCAGAGAGGATGCTCGCGGGGAGCATCCTTTCCGGGCGTCAGGCAGTTCACGAGGAGCATTATGTCGAGCATAGTGGAGACGAGCATTCCAGGTCCAATTATGGGGCACAGAGGGATTTGGGCCTCTAAGGCTAAGTGGGCGGAAAGTAAATTGGGCCTAGTCTTGGCCCAGTCCAGAACACCCCCCACTACTCATTTCCAATTGGACCCGAATAATATTACACGCACGGTACCTCACTTAGCCCACTTAATTTACTCACAGTATACCCCCATTCCTCATTGTCTCAAATTCTCGGTCTAATTTTAATTACTCGGAAAATTCCCAAAACACTAAATATTATTCTAATAATATTTCTAATACTAACAATATCTAAATTCTCGATTAACCATTGATCCGCTATCCCGTAATAATACCGACTAAAATGCTTAAAATGCGCAAAAACCCAATAAATATTAAAATAATCCAAATTAAATAATAAATCGAAATACGGGTGTTATTCTCTTCAACCCAATCAAACTGTTTTTCACATGTTCACAATATATCTACGGATAAAATGTAATTTGTGGCACCATAGATTGGGCCACCCATCACATGAAATCCTAACACATTTTTTCCTCTTGCTCACATGTCCAAATCCCATACCCATGTGATACTTGTTTAACTGCTAAATATAAACGCTTGCCTTTTCCTAACAGCATTACACAAACTGCTAATTGCTTTGATCTTATACACATGGACATATGGGGTCCTTTCTCTACCCCCTCCATGCTTGGCCATAGATATTTTTTAACGGTTGTAGATGATCATAGCCGTTTTTGTTGGATATATTTAATGAAAACTAAATCTGAAACATCTCAATTGGTTCAATCATTCATTAATTTAGTTCAAACATAATTCCAAGTATGTGTCAAGACATTAAGATCGGATAATCATAGCATACACACACACACACACATAATTCCAAGTATGTGTCAAGACATATATATATGTGTGTGTGTGTGTGTGTGTGTGTATATATATATAGGGCACGTATCAAATGAGAACTTTGGTTATTATGAGAACTGAGAACTTTTAATAATAACCATACGATTTAAAATAAATGCTCAGATATGCATGTATGTGATATGTATTTATACCAGAATCTATCTATTAATTATTGTCTCATAAAATTTAAATGAAATATGAGGCATTGATGTTAAATCGTAGGGTTATTATTAAAAGTTCTCAGTTCTCACAATAACCAAAGTTTTATATATATATATATATATATATATATATATATATATATATATATATATATACACACGATCAAACATGATGCCAAAATCACTAAAATTGATAATTATACACTATTTTAAGAAACAAATATACCAGGCTATAATAACAACTTAAATGCTAATGATTCATATGATATATGCTATGATGACATGATCCTAAAATAAAGTGATCATGTCTCTAACTCCCCGTCTCAAATTGGTGATGACTTAATCACATTAAGTTTGTCATTGATTTAGCTAAAATGTGTGTGATTTAATGGTTCGGTGAGGCAATCTGCAATTTGATCAATTGTGGGAACTTAGGTCACGAAAACTTCATTTTGAAGTACCTGATCTCTAATATAATGAACATCAATTTCAATATGCTTGAAGTGACCATGCAGGACTGAATTTGAAGCTAGTCCCTTTGCACTCAAGTTATCACACCATAGTATGAGTTTCCTTGGCAGTGGGAGTTTAAGCTCAGAAAGTAGTGAGTGAATCCATGTTATTTCAGCAGATAGATAAGCTGTTTGGTGAAGGCTTGAAGGAAATTATTGTGGTTCCTTGTAACTATTATGTTATCCACATATATAAGGATAAATGTGATATGTTCTTTACCTTTTATAAGTAAAAGAGAGAAACTACTCTTTGTGTTTTGAAAACCCTAGTTTACCAGTGCATTTTTTAGTCTATCAAACCAAGCTCTTAGTTAGAAGTCACTCTTTATGCTTCAAACCATAGATTGCCTTGGATAGTTTGCATATGTGATTAGGCTTTGGTGGATCAAAAACCATTCATGTTGGTGCATGAACACTATTTGAGGTATTCATTTAGGAATACATTGTTGATGTCTAGTTTCCCGGCTTCATAGTTAAGGTGCACTTCGATTGAGAGGATAATTATGATTGTACTAGCTTTGATTACAGGGCTGAATGTTTCTTTATCAGTGCCATTTGTTTATTGAAATCCTTTAGCAACTAATATGGCTTTTGTTGAGGTTTATAGGGGCATGCAAGCTGATGATGAATTCCATGTTCCTGAAAAAACCGATTCATGACAAACTCCTATGCATTGTCATTGCAAATGGATTTAATAGTTTTATTAAATAGAGTCTTGACAAGATTAAAAAACTTCTTGGTTTTGCTAGATGCCTCATATTTATGACTAATCAAGTAAATCCGTATAAAACAACTACAATCATCCACTATAGTTTTAAAATAAGACTTGTCATTGTATGTTGTTTTGCCATAAAGACCATATATATCACAATGAATGGGATCAAAAATATGAGCAGAACAATTATTATTTGAAGAAAAAGGAAGTCTCTTGAATTTAGCAAGAGGACAAATGGTACATTTGTGTGAAGTAAAACTATAAGGTAAAACATAAGGAATTTTTTCTAATAGCAATTTTCAACATAGAGTCAGAATGGTGACCTAACCTAAGAGAGGAAAAACTCATACCAATGACTCAATTCACTGAAGCTCCAACTTCAAGTATAGCTTCCTTAGCCAATTGAGCTTGTAGAAATTGAATTAATTGTTGACAATGTTCAGTAGATATATAATATCCATCTGAAAAGGTGGAATTACTTGTAGCAGAACTATCAGACACGTTATTGGCTTGTGAAGAAGTTTTGATAACTTGAGGTTTCTTAAATCTAAAAGGAAAGCCAATTTTATTTGATATGACTAAGAACACCACAATGGGAGCATGTAGGGCGTTCTTTCTTGAAATTCTTGTTGTTATCTTGAACTGCAAATGCTACTGCTGATTCAATAGAAGTTGCAATGTTAGTGACTTCCATTTTTTTCTCATCTTGCGAAACCATGGAAAGCACAACATTGATTGATGGCAATGGATTCATCATCAGGATCTGACCACGTACTTAGTTGAGGAATTCATTGAGGCCTATGAGAAATGTCAAAATGTACTCATTTTGAAGATGATCAGTGATAGGTTGAACTCCTCCACAATGACATTGATGAACAAGACGAAATTCCCCCAATTCTTCCCATAAAGATTTGAAGGTGGTGAAATAGGTGCTGACAGTAGGCGAACCTTGAGTGCAATTCATATGATTCTTATTCAATTGAAATACACGGGGACCATTCTCCTGCTGAAAACGATCATGAAGTTCTTTCCAAATTGCAACATCATATTTTCAGCATAGATCACACTAGCTCAAAATTTTTCCGAAATGGAATTTAGCAACCAAGAAGAAATTGTGTTATTGTTATGCATCCAAGAATGATAGAGAGGATCAATTTTAACAGGTTTTGAGATTGATCCATCAACAAAACTGATCTTATTTTTACCATTGAGTGCCATCATCATGATACGACGCAAAGAGTTGAAATTGTAGTCGATGAGGGGTTTAAAACGAGAGTAGCATCAGGATGAACATAAGAATGTAAGTAGTATGGATCATCGTGATTCGCCATGGATGAAGTAGCGAAGAAAGAGAAGATTAATGCGAAAGCTAAGATTAAAAAAATGTCTTATGATACCATATTGGAAATAACACTTAGATGAAGGAAAAGAGGAATTCATTGCATTTGTGAGGAATTGTTAACTCAACTTATACAAGAGAGATCATCATATATATATATATATATATATATATACACTCTAAGTCTAGATCTCTAATAGTCAGTTATAACTAACTAACTAATTATGTTAATAATTATGCTCGTACATATCCGTTTTCCAAAAATCCAATAAAAACATAAGGAAATATTAATTTACGTCTAGTACAATTCTAAATTTTTTAATTGATAAATATTATGAAAATCTATCAAATTTTTGAAATTTACAAAGATTTTGACTTTTGAGAGTAAATTTATAAAAGAAAAACATTAAATTCAAAAAAATAAATTTAATTATGATAGAATTAAAAATAATTTAAAAAAAAAATTATAGTAGTGTGAATTGCACCTCATATAATGCTAAGTAAAATTCTCATAAATCATATCCAACAGTTTTCCCATACAACAGCCTTTTAAAATTTTTACTATTAGATCCAAGAAACCTATACTTGTGAGGAATCTACTTGACACCCACCCCTCAACTCCTCACTTGATCATAATACCCTCAAAGTAAAAAAAATAAAAAAAAATCAATTATTCAAATTCCAAATCTAATTTTTCTGAATTTTTGTGACAAACTTTGTGTTTCTATCATATATTTGCTAAGTACCATATATTTACAAATAAGCTATGTTTCTTAATTTTATGAACTTTTATCGAATTTTTTGATAAAATATAAGATACTTAGAAAAAATTTAGGTGTTTTAAACGGCCATTAGGAAAAAAGTGGGTATAATGTCATATTTTGTTCGCATTTTTCTGACAATTTCTATAAATAAATAAAAATTTGGTGAACATTATGTAGTTTTACCAACAATTTGAAATTATCGATAAAAATGCATATATTCATATCAGATATTTACAAAATATTTGAAAAAAACACATATTTGCGTATCAAAATTTTCAAATTGGAGGTAAAAATAGGGTGTGACCGAATATTTTTAAAATTCGGTAGATCAATTATTTTTTAGAGAAAAAGAGATATAACTGTACAAAAATTATACTATCGAATTTTTAAGAGGCGAAGAAAATATCCAGTATATTGATATTTTGAAACTTTCAATAAATTTTTTGTTACACACCAGATATTTTAATTAATCTGATAAAAACCTATACTGGAAATTTTTGTAGTCACTATCAAAATTTTTGTGTCTAAGAGAAAATTATACAAAAATAAATTAACAAAAAAGATATTTTTGACATTATAAAAATACGTGGAATGCCAAATCTAAATTGGGGGTGCCAAATGGATTTCACAATATTTGATAACGTGGTGGAACAAAGGAATGGAAAAGGGCATGTAGTACTACAGTTTTAAAGTCAAAATTAGAAAATAATTTATTTTAATATAAAATACTCTTAATAAATTATTATTTTAAGAATTAATTAAATCCTTATCATATCATATCATTTTATCTTATTAATTAAAGTTGTTAAGTCATTGAACAGTTATTTTATTAATTTCATTTATTAATAATTATTTATTATTATTAATAATCAGTATTTTATTTTTTATTATTTATTTATTTATTTATTTATCTTATAAATTAAAGTTGTTAAATCTCTTAATAATTTTATAATTTGTTACTAGTAAGATATTCGTGCTATCGCACGGGTATTGTCTGGATTCACATTACACGTCTATCAAATCATTATTTATAAAGTTTAAAGTTATTCTTCAATTGGACAACATTCACATAGTCACAAACACATGCTAATAATATACACCAACTTAACATAGGCTAATAATATACATCAACTTTTAAGCATGGATATGTACTTATAATAAACCGTACATTCAATTCTCTAATTCAATTATATAAAACATCAGCAAGAAAGATTTAAAAGATGGACATTAAAATGAACAATAGTTGGTATCTCATTGATACCTTCACATATACCCGTGAATCCAGATGAGTTAACAAATCTTGGTTCAATCCAGATGAGTTAATTCTAAAAATTTATAAAACATATTTTAGATATTAGTCCATTTTCCAAAACTAAAATGTATTACAGCTCCCCGTCAAATTTCATTTTTTTTATAACCTACAAGGTAGGATAGCTTCTCGTTGAATTTCAATTTTAAAACCTTCTTATTAGATCATATTTACAAATTTAACAAATTTAAATTAATTATACATTTATTACGATTAATTAAATTTAAGAATTAAAATAGAAATTGGAAAAGAAGAGAAAATTGATTAAGGAAGATCAATGATCATTGAATTAATCAATGCAATTATGACAGTAGTTTTTCAAATCAGCATTCTCTATTGAAATTCATATACAAAAAGACAATATTGTAACAATTTTTTAGCCTAAATTCTAATACTTTTTGTATAAAATATTTTACAAACTAAATTAGAAAAAAATTCTCTTTTTAATAATTATAAAGTTGTGACAGTTGTATAGTTTAAAAAAGAATAACAAATTTATATTTTCATAAGAAATTTGTGTTTTCATAAGAAATTTGTGTATTCACCGATCATAATTGTCTTATGTTTATATTTATATTTTTTAGTATAAATGTTGACATTTTATTATAAAAAAAGCTAATATTTTTTCAACTCAATTTTTTTTTCTTGTATCATGTCATAATATCATATATCATTTTTATTAAGTATACGATATTTATTTATCTAGAAAAATATAAGAGAAATCATACTTAATAGATTGAATTATTTTTTTATATAAGTGATAAAAAAAACTTCCTTACTGTAAATTTACAATTTTGTACCAATGTATAAATAATAAGTATTCATATGAAATTATGAAATATAATTTCATATGACATTTATAATGATAATAATGCCACTAATAAGAAGAATTCTTACTTTTAAAAAAATGAAGATGAATTCTTTAAAAATATTTTTTATTTATATATAATTAAATTTAAAAATTAAATATTTGTTATTTATAGGTTAAGTTAATTTTCTTATTTTTTTGTATTAGATTATAATATCATATAAGATTTTACATCATGTATGTGATATTTTTCTAAAACAAATATTTATATTTTTAATATAAATGTTAAATTTTATCATTAAAAAAGCTAATATTTTTCAAGTTTATTTTATTTTTTTTTTAAAAATTATACAATTTAATAGAAATAAAGTATTTTATTTAATAAAAGACATATATAATGATTAGATGAGCTAATTTATTTAAAGTTTTATCACATGTTCTTTTATCAATTTCTAATATTATAGATTTTTTAGTATAATTGTTAACGTTTTATCATAAAAAATTTATGTTATTTTTAATATAAAATAATTGTTTTTATTTTATAAATTATTTAGTCAAAATAGCTTAAGGATACATCTTGAACCTAACTCATTTGGCCCACACAGTCACTTTGAATTCCAATTCTTTGGCATAAAATAGCCTTATAAGCTCTAAATTGTTTTCTAAAAAAAACTATGTGGGACTGCACCACTCTTTGTTATGTCCTGTTTGAGCTTCCAAAATATAGCATAACTCCAATGAATATTGAAACAAATACTTCTGAGTAGTTGATGTAAATTGTTATTACAAACCTTGAAACCACCAAAAAAAAGGATGAAAAAAAAAACCAATCAAATCAATCACCTTCCTCTAACTAGCTAGCTGCCTTTGTAAGACCCTCTCCAGCCTGCTTCCTCCGCAACCCAGCTTGCATTTTAATGCCGGTTCTCTTCCAACAATTTGTAATAGTAACACACGATCCTCACCCATCACTCACACCACAAAATTCCCACCACCCCACCAACAAAAGTTTTATTAGGGCCAACATATTAAGAGCTATGAATAGCCAACATATTAAGAGCTATGAATAATGAATGATGCAGGATCTAGAAGAATTTCTTCCTTTTGATGTTGGTGAACATGATGTTGACAATGGTTACAATGAGAGATAAAGATAAATTTCCACCACCCCACCAACAAAAGTTTTATTAGGGGCAACATATTAAGAGCTATGAATAATGAATTATGCAGGATCTATAAGAATTCCTTCCTTTTGGCGTTGGTGAACATGATATTGATAAAAATTACAATGAGAGATAAAGATAATTTTTTTATGGTTGGAATGTGTTGTTAAGTTGTGCATAGAGTAACATGAGTCCCACATCGCTTTTGTTTGATTTTCAATTAGAGTTTATATAGGCTATTCAAACATCATTTTTGTTTACATGTGACTTGTAGATAAGTTGTAATAAGGAAGAATCTGTGAGAAAAGATTGAATCTTTTTGAGTACAAGGTCGCCTTCTTTGATTGTGCGAGGTCGCACCTTTTTGTCGAAAGCTTTCTTCATTCTTTGTTGATATAGCTGACCGTGGCATAAAGCTGTCATGCGCTTTTCTTCGATTAAGTTCAATTCATCGAATCTGCTTTGACACCACTCGGCCTCTGTTAATTTTGCCTCCATAGCAAAATATTTGAATATCAAAAAGCTTATTCTAATTCCTATGAGAGGCATGAACCGTGTAATGTAGTGGAGCAATAAATGAATATTTTCAAATTATGCATTAAATAATAAAACAAATTAGTTTGCCCTTTAATTTTTTTTACAATTAAATAAAATAAAAAATATTGTATCAAATTGTTATGGGATGAAACATCAACAAAATTAATTGTCAAATGAATGTGATAACAGCATAGCATTGAATTGATTAGTCTTTTTTATCCCTGAAATTAGAAAAGTTATAACATTTTGGGCCCGTTTGTTTTGGTTTTTTTTAAAAATGATTTTTATAGTGTTACATACTTTTGTGAAAAAAAATTTTACAAAGAAATTTTTTATAAAAGCTTCAAATAAAAATTTTGTTTGAATAGTTATTCTTAAAATGTGATTTTAGGTATCCCATCTATTATGGAAAAAAAATGGATATTAAAATTTCAAAAAATCACTTATTTTTGAAATACAATTTTTTGAAAAAAATTGTGATTTTGACTAAGTTTTGGTCTTCAATAATGTATGTTTATGTTATATGATGTTAAAATTAGTGTTTCGTTTTAGAAAAAACAAATATAAAAAAACTTGTAATATTTTGAAAAACGGTTTTGAAAAATCTATTTTAAAAAATATAAATATAAAAAAAATCTATTTTTTTAAATCTGAAACAAACAAGCCCTTTATCAAAAGGTTAGACTTGGAATTTTCAGGTACTTCATTTTTAATAGATTGATAATAGATTTATGAGGAGGGATATTCTTACTCCAGGAGTAAGTTATCAAGACTTACTCCTCATCATGACCATTGATTGTTCTCAATTTAATGGTTTAAATTAATGAGTATTATTTTTCTGTCTCCACATTTAATTACTTATTAATTTTGACCATTAGATTGAAAAGAATAAATGGTCATGATGAAGAGTAAGTCTTGATAACTTACTCCTGGAGTAAGAATATCCCTCCTCTTTATATATATATATATATATATATATATATATATATATATATATATATATATAATAACTATATATATATATATATATATATATATATATATATATATATATATATAATAACTATCCCCTATTTAGCTATTTCCTTTTCATGATTGAAAATAAATTGGTCATAGTTACTTAAATTAATTAATTAAATCTCATTAACTCATTAGAATCTCATATTATTATCTATTATTTGTTTGAATTAATTAAAAAAAACTAAAACTTGGACACTTCACACATGTTCCCACGATTTCATTTAATAACTAAATAAATTAATTAATGAAAATTAACTAAAAATTAGGAACTCCACATATGTTTCCATGATTCCATTTAATAAATTAAATTAAAATTTTAAAAAAAGTTAAATAGTATTGTCCCACCTCTTTTACTAATTAATTGAATAAAAAAATTAAACAAATTAAATTGGACACGTTTCCATTAATAAAAATTTAAAATAATAACAATAATAATTAATTAATTAATTAAATAAATAAATAATAAATAACTAATTTAAAAATATTTTATATAAATCCTCGCTACTTCCAAGTTCCAATCCACTAACACATTAATGAAAAATAAAAAAACTAACACATTAATGGACTTTGCACTATTTTTTTTTTTAAGGTGTTTTATCTTTTCTTACTATTAATTTTTGTTTTTGTTTCAAGGAACATCAATAATGGAATTTTAGTTTTATACTACTAATCTAATCAATATATTTATTTAGCTTCTATTATTATATTAGCTTTATTTTTAATTTTTTTCACTTTTTTGTTTATGATTGTTTACCTTCTATCTCATTATTAATTTTTGTTTTCGTTTCAAAGTTTTTTTTTTTGTTTCAAGAATCCATAATTCTCAGTTTTTGATATTACTAATCTAATTAATACATTTTTTTTAACTTCTATTGTCATCTTTAGTTTTATATTTGCTTCAGCATCTCCAATAAAATCATGGATGGTCACTCAAGAAAAATGAGAACGGTGTAAGTTTGTTGTCTACATTTTTATTTTTTCATTATATAGTTTTTATTTTCTCTTCATAACTATATTATTGTTTTCTAACTCTTTGTTATATTATTATATGTATACTTTGAAGCTGCATAAAATGTTGTTGAAGAAGTTGAATTGAAGGAGATGACACTTTATAAGAAGTATCTTACTCTCCAAATATATATGATTTTTGTTTTCTTTAATATATGTATTTTTTTTAATATCAATTTCTAAATTATTATATGATTTTTACTTCTCATAAAAATATTTAAAGAAAATAATAACTCTAAACTCTAAACTTATAACTTTTATTTTATCTATTCAATTTGAAGCATCACAAAAATAATATCAATGAGCGGGTTAGAAGAAGTGTTTTTCTCTCTATATCTATTTTTTTTATTTTTTTTTAACTTTAGTATTTAGTTTTATTTTTAGGTTATATTTTATTTTGTAGGCATTCTCCTCCTAACTTTATTTGTTTTTTAATTTTTAATTATGTTTTTTTAGATGTATACTTTGAAGCTTCATAAAATTATGTTAAAGAAGTAGAGTTATAGGAGATGATGGAATGGAAGAAGGATATTCCTTTCTAAATGTATGATTTACTCTTACACAATAGTTTTAATATAAACAACTATGTCTCCCTCAAGTATTTCTTTGACATTGAGATATAGAAATCTAATTATGAACATCAAACTTAACTTTTTTGTTCTTGTGTGATGCTAGATATTTCGTAAGAAATTATAAATCTTTTTTATTCTCATAAGTTGTAATCTATTTCATTTAACTCTACAAATTTCATCATTCACGTTTTACTATCATTTAAAAAATTGCAATTTTCTTCTATTTTAACTTCACAATTCTACCTTCTTTATAATTCACTTATTTTCTATTCAGAATGTTGAATATATTATATATCGGTGCTTAATTTAATTAATTTATTATTCTTAAGTGGTTAAATAATACTACAAAATATTATAAAAATTATTATTTTATATTTTAAATTAGAAGACAGACAATATTAAAACTATTCATTCATAATAGTATATTTTAAATTATTTAATTTACAATTGTTATCGGTAATAATTCAATTGATGTTAATATGAAAGACAAATATATAAATAGTCTATTGCATTTATTTATTAATTTTATTAATTTTTTATTTTTAATAATTAAATAATATTACAAACTTCAAAAAAATTAATTTGTATTATTAATTTAAAATAAAATGAATATAAAAGTTCTAATACAAATATTTTAACCTTTTTCTTTAAAATATAATGATTATGAATAATAATTTTATACTAATTTATTATTAACATTACTAGTACTAAATTATAATTCAACAACTTCTTCGAATAAAATCTCCCGCCAAAAGCTCTTTCTATTAATTATTCATTAATTAATTAATTTTTTATTGTTAATTAATAATAATAATAATAATAATAATAATAATAATAATATAATAATATAATAATAATAATAATAATAATAATAATAATAATTAATGCTCAATTTTATTAATTAATTAATAAAATGTTAAATTGCTAAACTCACCACATAACCCACTACACGCAAGTCAATATTCAATATATTGTTTCTATATCTGATAGTTAACCTAACCCATTTTCACCCGTATTGAAAACAACAACCGATCGTTTCTATTTCTTACAACTTCTTCGAATAAAATCTCCCGCCAAAGCACTCTTTTTATTAATTCATTCATTAGTTAATTAACTTTTTATTATTAATTAATAATAATAATAATAATAATATAATTTTATTAATAAACGGCAAATAGCATTATAAATTATTTTTTATATTTATATATGTTTAATGTAGGGGTGGTAAAACGGGCCGCCCGCCCCGCCTTAAGCCCGCCAAAAAATGAGCGGGGCGGGCATGGCCGCCAAGTGAAATGGGCACAAAAATCATGTCCGTCCCTCCAAGATGGCGGGTTGGCAGGCGGCGGGCGGCGGGCTTGCCCGCCTATTTTTATTTATTTATTTATTTATTTTCATTTTTTAATACATAAATAGGTTTTTTTTACCTTTTAATTAAATTTTTCACTTTTTTTTTAAAACAATTTTTTATAAAAGTAACTTTTTAACAAATTTTACTTAAAAAAATATTACATATATTTACAAATAAATATATAAAATAAACCATCAAGAATTGAAATTACTAGAATTAACTAAAAAAAAAGAGAATTTTGGAGGACGGACGGGCTTTGGCGGGCAGCGGGCATTGGCAGGTGATGGGTTTTGGCGGGGCGGGCTTTGGCGAGCGGCGGGCCTAAAATCCCAACTCAACCCGCCATTTTTTTGCGGATGCGCGGGCCGGGCCGGCGGACCACGGACCGTTTTGCCACCCCTAGTTTAATGTATCATACATTTTTTGCCATCAATATTTAAAGTTTTTTCCCACATATTTTATTATTTTATATTTATTTTATTTTTATTAGAAGTAGTTGATTTTTTTATGCATTTTAATTTTTGATATTTAATTTGTTATTTTTACTATTTTTTACACTTTGTAAATTTTACTAATTTTTATTTTTATTTATTTTTTCCTCAATATTTTATTATGTTACAAATATATACATTGTGCATGTTATTTTTTATATGATTGCAGAGTATTAATTTGTTATTAATTTTTCAAATAAAAGCACATTAAATATAAAACATATTCATATAATTTAAATATAGTGTAAATGGTTACTTTAAACTATTTATCAAAAACAATTCACTAGCATATCATCATATCATATCATATCATCATCATACTAAATTATAATCCTAAAACTTCTTCCCACAAAAATTTTCCTCCAAAACCTTTCACTTCTTTACATTTTATTTGATCAATTAATTAATTATTTAATTACTTAATAACAACTCACCCAAAAAATATCTAATAATAATTAACTAAATTTCACACCAAAATTTCTATTAATAAAACTTTTCACAAAAATGTCTAACGATAATATTTCACCTTTACTCCATGTTTTATTGAATGATTTTCTATGATATGTAACAATTACTTTGCTTTAGTGTATGCACAATTATTTATTACTATTTTATTTGATTTATTTGTTGTTTGATATCATTGTGTTATATGTTTGGTTATCAATAGTTTATTTTTGGAAGTTACTCCCTTTTTATTATTTATTGACCAATATTTTTATTATTTAACTTTTCAACTAACCTTCACCTTTTTTAGATGGCTAAAAACAAATTAAAGCTTTAAAATAAACGATAATAATAATAATCAATCTATTAGTAAAATTAATAATAATAGAATTCCTTAATTCACTGTCTACACTAACTCATATCGATATTACAATTTCTCATGGTTGGAGGAAGTTATGGATTGAGACCGATTGCATTATGGTCGTGAACGCCTTCTCCAATCCGCTTTTGGTTCCTCTTCAACTTTTACATAGGTGGAATAGAAGTTTCAACCAGACTATTACAACTAACATTATTATATCTCACATTCATAGGGAGGGTAACACTTGTGCTGATTTTTTGGCTAATTTAGCGTTCAACACAGGTTCCTCTGTTACTTTTAACTCCATCCCTATAGAGATTCGGAGTGATTTTGTAAAGAATAGGTTAGGTATACCTTTCTTTAAGTTTGATGGTTTTTGATGGGGTTAACTTTGCTCCCCTTTTTTTGTGTCTGGTTATAATCTGTTCTTCTTTTTAATATATGAGCAGTATTAAAAAAAAACTCATTTCTCATGCAACTATTTCACGTATGATATAATTAACTAACGCTTAAATATTAATAATAATTATGTTTATATTTAATTTTGATAAGTCTATAAGAAGTTGATAGTGAAAAGAGTTTACATATGTTATTTTATCAATACTTTACAAATGTCAATAACTCGTGGGATAATAATTGATTATCTTTAATTTTTTAAATTATCAATACTATAAAAAGTAGTTAATCACATTCAAAATATTATTAGAACCATTTTTATGTAAAACTTAAAAATTAGTCACAATTTAAGTGTTATTACTACAAAATAAGTAGACTATGTTTTATTACGATTTAAATTTAATAAACATTTAATAAGTGTTAAATGTTTAAATTTGCGCAATAACTATCTTACATGCTTTCAAAAATAATCCTAATCATTATCATTGAGATAAACTCATTTGTAATTGTTGATAGCGTTTCATTAGTATTCAAAAGTTTTTGGAGTTTAATTTTTGTCGCCCTTCTTTAGAGGGAATTTCCTTTAATGCTAATTCTCTCTATGAGAATAGGAGGTTGGAAGAACCTTTTACGGAGGCGGAAATTAAGGAGGCGGTTTGGGGTGGAGGGTTCTAAGAATTCGGGGCCAGACGGTTATAATTTCTTCTTCATTAGAAAGTGCTGGTTTTTTATGAAAGAGTATTTCTTGCAGTTTTTCAACGATTTTCATGGCAACGACTATCTTTCAAAGACTATTGTGTCTTCTTTTATCACTTTAATCCCTAAAAAGTCTAATTCAACTATTCTTAATGAATTTCGCCCTATTTGCTTAGTGGGCTGCCTATACAAAGCTTTATCCAAACTCTTGGCTGCAAGGTTGAAAACGGTGTTGGAATCTATCAAATTTAATTCTGAGTGTGCTTTTGTTCCTGGAAAGCAACTTCTCGAGGATGTTCTGGTGGAAAATGAAGTTGTTGATTTGACAACAAAGGAGAAGAGAGGATGTCTTCTTTTCAAAGTCGACTTCAAAAAGGCATACGACAAAGTGAGTTGGGTTTCCCTCAGGTTTTTGTTTAAAAGGATGGGATTTGGGGAGAAATAGATTAAATGGATGGAGGCTATGGTTTGTTTGATTTGGATGTCGATTCTAATTAATGGTAGTCTAACAAAAGACTTCGAGGTCAAAAGAGGTTTAAGGCAAGGGTATCTGTTATCTCCTTTTCTTTTTGTTGTCATTGCCGAAGGTTTGGCTTCAATTGTGAGGAAGGAGGTGGACAACAGAGTTTATTCTAGTTTTAAGGTGGTAGGCTCTTGTCTCGTCGACATTATTCAATTTGTGGATGATACTCTTTTGGTTTGTGAAGGGAATTGGGGGCAGGTGTGGGCTCTCAAGGCAGTTTTGAGAGGTTTCGAAGTCATGTCGGGTTTGGGGGTTAATTTTCATAAAAGTAGGATTATTGGGATCAATCTCAGTGAACACTTTATTGCGGCTACTGCTAACTTTATGAGTTGTAAGGTAGAAGGCATGTCTTTATCCTTTTTAGGCATTCTTATAGGATCGAATCCTAAAAGGCTTGCTTGGTGGAATCCGTTGATAGCTAAAATCAAGGATGGCCTTGCATTGTGGAAAGGAAAATTTGTATCGTTGGGAGGAAGAATTACTCATATAACATCGATTTTGTCCAGTTTATCGATCTTTCAATTGTCTTTCTTCAAAGCACCGGTGAAGGTTTGTAATCTTATTGAAAAAATTTAAAATGCTTTCTTGTGGGGCAGTATTGCGGAGAAAAGAAAGGTGAATTGGTTTCGATGGGATTCACTTTGTTTACCGGTTGACAAAGGGGTTTTAGGTTTTAAGAGTGTCAAAGAATTCAATATGGCTCTTTTATTTAAGTGGCATTGGAAGATTTTGCAAGGATCTCAGTCGCTTTGGATGAATATTCTTACAGTGAGATACGGTAATCTGAAACATCTTATTTTATCAAGAGGCGGCTCGACTATCCACATGTGTAAGTCCATTTGGTGGATGATATTCTGGCTTTCGAGAATTCTTCTCCTTCTGTTTATGTTTTATTTTGTTGCTGCAGGTTTCTTTTGTCAACTGGTATGGAGATCCCTTTTCGGAGTGGTTCTTGGAATTATGCAGGAAGGTTTTCTGAGTTGTTTCCTCAACTTTTCCAGGCGAGCTCTAAGAAGGATGGTACAGTCAGTGGGAAGCTTGAGTCAGTGGACCTCTAATGGTTGGGCTTGGGGAAATTTGGGGATCGCGACTATCACGCATGAGTTGCAGGGTCAGTTTCAGGTTCTACGTTATTGTTTGGTAGAGTCGAATCCGATTTTTTCTACTGAGGACTCGGTTGTGTGGCAGCATGACGAGGCGTAGTTTCATCACGTCTTGGGGCAGGTTCTATTGATCCTACTTTCTCTTGTTTCGTTACCGTTTAGAAAGCGTTAGTGCCATTCAGAATTAGAGCTTTTGGGTGGAGGTGTTTACACAATCGATTGCCTACCAAGGATATGTTGAATCACCGAGGTATTATCACTAATTATGATGATCTTAAGTGTGTCTTTTGTTCGGAACTTGTGGAATCAATATATCATTTATTTTTAGGGTGTTATTTTTCTAAATTGGTTTGTTCTGAAGTTTTTGTGTGGTTAGGCGATAGTTCGGATTTAGGAGGGGAATTGGTTTCTAGTTTGGATATTTGGATACAGGATAACCATGTTAGGAGGTTGAGGAAAGTAATATCAAGTAGGATATGGTTGACAGTTCTGTGGAGTATCTGGAGTCACAAGAATGTCATTATTTTTAATGAGATTAAACCTTGCGTCTCGGACTTAGGATGGAACATTAAACTTAACGCTTGGAAGTGGACTTGTGTCGGTAAGATTCTCTATTCCAAGTGTAACTACTATGATTTTAGTAAAAATCCTTTGATGTCGTAAGGATAGTTTTAGTTGGTGGATATGTTTTCTTCGAGCTTTGTCCTCGTCTATGCGGGTTTAGAGTACCCCTAGTATTCTCTATATATCATTTCTTGCTTATGAAAAAAAAATTCAAAAATTAAAAGAAAAATGATTTTACTTTCTACTATTTACTACCATGAAAAAGAGTATTCTTAGAGCTATTTCTTGTAAACTATTCAAGCTTAAATGTTCTCTAAATTCATTTGTTAATTAAATAAATTAATTCTAAGTTAAGATTGAGATCAATTATTAAATGATCAAACTTCTTTTGGTCGAAAATGATTATAGCTTGCCTTTTAAAGTTCAATGAATAACTCTATATGGCTTTTACATTTCTTAGCCCAATTTAAAAGAAACCCTTAGGCCCAAAATAAATTGATATTAAGAAAAAAATATTATGACGGTTACTATTTTACTAATAAAATGATGCTTCTTTTATTAGTCTTTATTATTTATATCATAAAGATTATAAAATTTTACCGATACGTTATATTAAGACGGTAGGTAGATGCTCAAAATGAATCTTTATACCTTTTTTTTTCCTATTTAATGAATTATGACTTTTTAATTATTAAATATAAATTTTAAAATAATTTTAGAACATACTAATTATTTAAAAATAAATTTAAAACATATTAATTATATTCATTTAAATAAATGATTGAACTAGACTTTTACTAAGTGAAAGACAAATTTAATTTAAATATATAAGATCATGATAATTTTCATAAACAATTTTTCTTTTGTAGAAATCAAAGTACAACATTAAAGTTAAGAACACCTATAGACTTTATAGTTATACATGAGAAATGTGCACTAAGCGTAGAGGTGTTTCAAGTACACCAAATGTGTGGGACATACTCAGGGCTATTTAGATAGTCTGTTGCAGTCTGGGCGTGTCTTTGGTTGTAGAGGTGTTCCTTTATTTCTTTAAGACGGAGATTCTCCATAACTACAGTTGGGTGACGTTGCGCTCTTTGCTAGGCGGATGTCTGCTAAAGCCTTTCGCAAACCCTAATGGAAAGACAAGTTTGTGTAGGTGAAAAGACGATTTGATGATTCTTCAGTCACTACGGGGGCGAGGGGTGACCTCATTTTCCCTCTATCTTGGACGTCGTATCCACGGATTACTCAAAGGGTGGACCTAAGTGTTCTTTCTCCCCTTGATCGTGAATTAATCCAGATCATGAGATGTTTCTGCTCTCTGGAATCCAGTACCCTCATTACTCGAGACAATAAAGACAGTAATAGAGTGAAGGCGCACTTCGGTATGAAGCGATATCTTTCTCGACCCAATATTGTATTTATCATTTGTGTCATAACAATGATTTTCTTCGCAGGGGACATGTCGGAGATCCCCCTTGACGAAAGAAGAGTGCGCTTGGTGAAAATGCATATGGCTCAACAGCAGGTGAGACTTCCTCTGCCCCTCTCCCAAGACGTGGCAGGTCACGCGAGGTGGGGATGGGGGTGGTAAGTAGTGCAAAACTTCAAAAGCTACTGAGGCCCGCCCTCCCAATGTTTTACAAAGGGATGAGGGTCCCTCCGGGCCATCTGGGAGTCGTAAGGCAGGACAAGGGGAGGAGAAGTCAAGAGATGAATATGTCCCTCCCGAACCCTCTATGTGGAAAAACCATGTCTTTAATGCAATGGATTTTTTTGATTGCCACTTTTCTTTCCTTTAGAATTTTCCAAGTGACTATCAATTTCTCATTGACATGTCTTCTACTAGGCTATCTGATTTGCTGGAAGTCCAATTTTTAAGATTCCTTTTAATGGAGAAAATGCAAAGGGAGAAGCATTCTCGCGCCATCCGAGGACTACAAACCAAGGTGATCCATGTAAATAGGAGTATTCACGATGGTGGGACTGTAGTAAGACTGCTAGAGGAGAAGCAGGACATCGTAAAGACGCTTACCCAGGAAATGGCCACTAAGGCTCTCACCTAGTTTGAAGAGGTGGGGGCGTCTGAATCATTCGCTTAAGAGGACTCACAACACCTTGGATGGTCTAGAGGAGAGAGTCTCGCTAGTCAAGGATGAAGTTGTGGTGACCTCTGTTACGACCGGCTTTAAATTTTAAGTCTAATAACCTAAAATACAGAGTCGCCACCTATATTTATTCTATCCTAAGGATAAGGGAAATACGGGAGAAAACCTAAATAAAGAAATTCTAGGTAAGTCGAGAAATTAGGATTAAGGGAAGGTGTTAGGCACCCTTAATCCTTCCTTAAGATTTTTTATGTCTCTCGAGTTGGGTAAGGTTTATGGTAAATAGTTTGTGGTTAAATAGTAGGGTAAAGAATAAAATCTTAAACCTACGTACAAAATAACTCGTTCTGGTTGCCCAGATGCCTACGTACCTCCTTAATGGAGGATCAGAGTCAACGTAGTTCGTAGTTCGCAGTTTAATGGTGAATTTTAGTTTGACATACAATCCCTATTTTTGTATTTTTGTGTATTGAATAATTAAATAATGTTTTAGTTTAATTAGAATAATTATGAGTTTTGAATAAATTGAAATCTGAATTGTGAATATAAGTAATCTTATATAAAAAAAGGTTGTAAATAATTATCTTTAAACGTTTTAAATTGATTTACGCATTCTTAGCGACATGCATTCGATTATCACTTAAAGGCATTAACCGATTGCGCATGATTTTTATGGGACTTCGGATATTTGACCGGTGCGACATAGAGAGTCGACCGATTCGAAGGCGGGATAAAATAGATATTCACCCATCATTTATCCGTTAAAGGGAGAATTTAGAATTGATAAAAAAACTTAGAGTTTGTAAATTAGAATCATGTGTGTAATTTTATAGTTTTTGATATTTTATATTTGAACTAAATTAGTTAAATTTAAGGTTATTAAACTAATTAGTAAATAAAATTTATAATTTAAAAGAAAAATTAAAATATTAGGGGGTACATTAAAATAGGGTGCTGTTGTTAGATTAAGGCGTAGTCTTTAAGGTCCAATTTGAAACTAATTCAAATTAATTATTTAACTAATCTATACTTAATTGATATATTTAATAAGAGGAAAATAAAAAACAACAACAATATAGCAGTAAACGAAATGTGAACGGAATCCTCTTTTAAAGAGGTATTTGACTTTTCAACTCATTTACCCAATCAATAGGAATATGACAAGTAGTGCTATATTTCTTAAAATAATTAAAAAAAATAGACAAAAAAACAATATAAAACAAAGAATGAGATAATTTGGTAGAAACAAAAGCCAATACCTTGTTACTGTATCGGTTCTTTATCTCTCCCCTCATGCCTTTGTTAATTCTTCTTTCTCCATACATCACAAACCAACATACCTCTTCACCTTTATCTCCTGTTAACAACCAAAATAGCAACACACACATCAAAAAAAAAAATCAAAAGGAAAAAATAATGACTGTGAGGTGATGAAAATGGCCATGGCAACTTCGTGTGGACTGGTTGCGCGACGGCCATGAGCTGGGTCGACCGGAATATGCAGTCGTGACGGTCGGAAGGGAAAATCGGCGGGTGGCATATCCGTGAAGCTTTGGTACGGTCGTGCAGGTACGTATCGGAGATAGAAGGTGTCGCACAGAGGCGATCGTGCCATGGCATCACAGACGTCGGAAGTTGCAGCGACGTGGTCGGAGGGGATGGAATCATGCCAGTTCAGTTGTTGGACGGTGGAGACCCATTCCGGTACGGCTGTTAGTTTTTGTGATGTGTAAAAGTGATTTGGAAAATGATTAGAAAACTAGTGCAAAAGTACGTGAATGAGAAAGTCAATTGGTGAAAAGTTTTTGTGTATCAAAATGGCCTCCCCCTTTTGTGATTTTTTCGATTTTGTTTTATAGACTTAGGATATGGTTTTAAATTAGGAAATAGTTTAAGAGTCATTACCAATTATTTGTATAATTTGATCTTGTTTTTAAAGATTGAGATTTGTAAAATATTTTCTTGATTCAATTCGATTAAAGTGTAGTATCTGTATTTTAATTGCATGAAAATCCTTCCTATTCTGTATTTTGACTTACGTTTGATTCGGTTGGGCTTGGGTTAGATTAGAGTTTTTTGGGTTTGTGTTGGGGACGTTGATGGTGGCCTATGCTGGAGGGAGATGAACAGGGATCACACAAAAACTTAGCTTTGACTTAGATCAACTGATTCTTAAAATTAATTAAAATATAGTTAATAATAATAATATGTTAGTTAGAGTTAATATAAGACTAAATAACTTAGTAATTTAATTTACAAAACAAATATGAATTAGTTCACAAGTTAAATAGACAAATGGAAAAACCTAAATATTTTACTTATTATTATTTTTTGGAAGTATATACGTATATACATAAATATAAAAAGTTAAATTAATTTGTTAATTAAATACATACTAAAAGTAGAAAATAATAAATAAAAAACATTATCATATAAGTTAGTTAGAAACATAAATAATAAAACAAATGCCAATAATTAATAATAAAATAAATAAAATCCTATATTAACACTTATTTTCTATATTCCTAAAAAATGCATAAATAGAAGAAATAAAGTTAAATGAGTCAAATATTTGGGCCCAATTAATACTAATCACACTCCAATTTTAATTTTAAGAGGTTTATAAGGGAATGGGCTTAACAATCAAAATGTTAAGTCCAATAACACCCTTATTTTTGAATACACCCCTTATAAATTAATTTTTAAAAAAAGTTAATATATTAAAATAATAGGGTAAATTTTGGGGTATGACAACCTCCATCCATCATTTTGAGAGGGCGAGAAGACATGCCACCTTTCTTTATGTTGATCTATATTTAAGCATGATGGAATCTTTAAAGGGGTTTAAGACGACCAGCTAGGGGACGATGAATAGTCCCTCGTGTCTTGACCTTTTTGCTATATTCATTTGTCCCTTCAGGGGCACTTTGTAATTGTAGTGAACCGCGACACCCTTTAGGGGGCTTTTTTATGTTAACTGCCATTATTATTATTATTATTATTATTATTATTATTATTATTATTATTATTATTATTATTATTATCTTCCTCCAAATTATCTTTGTGTGATTAACCCTTTAGCCTTTGGCTGAGGAATGATTATCGTTGTTCCTTTTGCAATAATTTGACTGATTGCAAAGGGGTTTTAACAGATTTTCGTCTTGAAGATATGGCATTTTTAGTTGCCTCTAAGGGCAGCAAGGATCCCACTTAAAGTTCTAACGACTTGAACGCCTCAATGGGCCGAAAGATCCCACATAAGGATCCAACGACTTTGATCGCCTCTCTGGGCAGCAAGGATCCCACTTAAGGATCTAGCAATTTTAATCGCCTCTATATGCGGCAAGGACCCCAAATAAGGATCCAGCGACTTTGATTGCCTCTATGGGCGACAAGAATCCCAATTAAGGATCCAACGACTTTGATTGCCTCAATGGGTGTTGAAGCGGTAAAGCAGCAAGTAAAAGTAAGATTTTTTTTATCGTCTCCACAGAGATTAGTGCGAGGGAGCAGGTATGTCTCGCATCAAAATGACATGCATTTCATCCACCTTCACCAACACTACCCATAATACATAAATACAAAGTTATTAAACTATGTAAACGTTGGCTTGCCTCCCAATAAGCACTTCTTTTACATCATTAGCTCGACGCCTTTATGTTTGTAAAAACGCTCCTTCATGTTGCCTCTTTGCTTGGCTAGTTGTTTACAAATAGCTACTCCTAGCCAATCACTTTAGCAAACGTGAAGAGAACAAAAATATATGCAATATACACAAGTATAGAAAACATGTAGAAATATACAAGTATGGAAAACATATACAAGTAAATATACAAGTATGTAAAAAGCTCAAAAACATAGAAATTATCGCAATGCAATCCAATTTCTAAACACCAATCCCCGCAACAGCCCCATTTTGTTGAACCATTAAAGAAACAAAAGTAATTATTTTTGTTTTTTCATCTCCACAGGGTTAGTGCAAGGGATCGAATGTTGTTCAACAATCTCCACATTTCTGAGCTTGGTTTTGATTGGTTTAAAAGAGTAAAATGTGGAAAGTAAAATTATGAACAATAAAATAAATGCATTCCTTAGAGAATAGAGAACTTATCGAGCTTTGGAATTAATCTACCTATCAAAAATTAAATCTATCGATCAGTTGTAAGCAACCTAAAATACTCATCAATATCATCATGTATCCCTCACATCAGTGTCCATGTCTGCAACACCTACAAAAATTCTACCTTATTGCTTATATTTATGATATGTATGAGTGATTCTGAACTAGCGTCAGGATACAGGGTGTAGAGGTAGACGATTTTGTTATAATAATAAGATTTCACTAAGGATCAACCCTAAGCCCTTACCTTATTAATTTAGTTTCAGATGTATTTTATGGAACATGCACAAGAACTAAAACCTAGATGTATCATTTTTATAGATGATATAGTCCTACTTGGAGAATTGAAAGTGAATTCAAATAATAGGTTGAAGAGTTGGAGACAGGCCTTAGAAGTATAAGGCTTTTATCTAAGCAGAAACAATACAAAGTATATGGAATGTAAATTTAGCAAAATTAAAAGTGTTTTCTAGCTTAGAGTTGAAAGTGAGGATCATGTCATACCATAAGTTATGTGGTTTAAGTATCTTGGGTCTATAGTAAAAAATGATGGAGAATTAGAAAGAGACGTAAACCATCAAACTCAAGTAAATTGGTATAAAAGGAGGAGGGCCTCATATGTTTTATGTTACACATAAATACCACTCAAATTGAAGAGAAAAATTATTAGACAATTGTATAGTCCATGATATTGTACGAGATAAATTGTTAGATTATAAAGAACAAACACGAGAGTTAACTAAGTGTACCAAAGATGAGGGTGTTGCAATTGGTGTGGGTAAGACTAGACGAGATAATATTAGAAAGGACAATATTAAAGATTGTTTAGGTATCCCATATAGTAGAAAAGATGATGGAAAATAAACTTATCTGGTTTAGGCATGTAAAGTGAAGATATGTGAGTTATATAGTAAGGAGATTAGATCAGATGGATAATAGTCAAAATAGATGTAAATCCAATGTGCATTCTTGTGAGGGCATGTTACTCTTATAAACTTGGTTCTAAATGTTATTCCATTATTCCATTATCTAGGAAATGATCAAAATCCAACGTGCATTCTTGTGGAATGGTGAAGAACATAAAAAAGGAATTAATTGGGTATCATGCATTCTAAATAGGCTTGGAGAATCGTATCAAATCAGGCAACAAAGTTGATTTGGTAATCTCTTCTAGAGTGCAAATATGGTGATATACAAGATTTAATTCTAAAATCTTTGTGGTTGCCTAATTGTCGTAAGTGGTCTATGTGGTGGAAGGATATTAGGATTTGCGTTGGAGTTAGTGGTCAAGACACCAATTGGGTCGAGAGTTCAATGTCGTACAAATTAGGAGATGGCACTGACATTGATATGTAGAGGAATACTTGGATTGGTGCAGGGTCTCTTATGGTGCAATTTCCTTATGTGTTTTTCTGTTTCCAGGTTGCTAGAATCAATGATTCGGGAGATTGGACAAATGGTGCTTGGCGGTGGTCCATTTTTCTGGCACAAAAGCTGCTACCGGATGCTGCAGAATCAGAGCGGGAGGAGTTCAACTGCATCCTATCCTCAATCTCTCTCTTATCCACTATAAAAGACTCATTTGTTTGGTGGCATGATCCAACGACTTCTTTGTAAAATCAACCTTCTTTCGTCTTCAATCTCTCCATCGTAGCAATGACCACATAACTCATAACATTGCGGTGATTTTGCGTAGCATGTGGAAAGATAATATTCCTTCTAATATTCAAGTGTTCTCATGGCAGATTTTCCTTAATTGTCTTCAACCAAAATACGAGTTATTGAAGCGATGTATTATTTTCGGTCCGTATAATACGGTTTGCCTTCTTTGTCTTGGTAATAATAACTCTCACCTTCACTTGTTCTTGATGTGCCCAAAATCTGATTTAATTTGGATTAAGGTGTTGGATTGGGTAGTGCTCAGATGCCTCCCTATTGCTACAAGTATAATCGTTCATGCGTTGAATTTCAACAGGATGATGAAAGGCAATATAGCTAAAGGCTTTAGGCTGTTATATTGGTTTGCTACTATTAGGGAAAATTGGCTTTTTTTGACATAATATCTTGTTTAATGAAGGGTCTGTGATGTTATTGAAGTAATCTCTTTAGCTAAATCACTATTTTAGGAATAGGCAGGTGCTAGATTCAAAGGTGCTTTCATTGTGATAAGAAATATTGGTTTGAGAATCCCTTTAATCGATTGTATTAGGTAACATTCCTAAAACATTTTCTCGTGTTTGTAATATGGGTTAAGTACCCCATGTGCTCTCGTTAATACATTATTGCTTATAAAAAAGAAATAATTCAACAAAAATTCACTAGCCCTTTTCAAAACACTCTATTTTCACATTTTTCTTTGATCTCTTATTCTATCTAAATTTTTTTCTACAAGTTTAGGGCCCGTTTGATACGCCGAATAAGAGACAAGATATGATAGTTATATCGTATCCTATCTCAATTCAGTGTTTGATGACACAACATGATATGATAAGTTAATCCTGAAATTTATCCTATTATGCCTCACTAGTTCAAATTCTTGTCCTGAATATGAGCTGAGTTAGAATCCGGCGGGAAAGGATAAGAAAATAATTTACTAATTTATCCCCAATAAAATATATTTTAAAATATACATAAAATAGAAATAAAGATTAATTTGATATTAAATAAAAAATATTAAAAAATAGTTTTAAAAAAATATGTATGATATTGTCAAAGGGGAAATTTTGTAACTTTATAGAATATAAAAAATTAAAAGCTAATAAATTAAAATATTTAAAAATAAAATAATTATTGAAATTTTAAAAAATGAATGCTATTTTTAATTTTATCAAATTAAATATATTTTCTTGCAAGGGTAATTTTGTCATTTACATATTATTTATGCATATTTTTATTTTGTTTATCTAATATATATAATAGAATTCATGATATTTTTTCAAGAAAAATTGAAATTGTTTACTCAGTCGTGTCAATGAATTTTTTTAAATTATATAAAATTATTAATTTTTTTATTAATTTTAAATTTTTTTAAAAATATTTAAAAAGGCGAAATTTGCTTATAATATTGGACCAAAGGAGTATTTGGGTATATGATGTTAGAAATTTTTTGTAAACTCTAAGGGTCAGTTTGGTACGCAGGATATGATAGAGACGTGATAGAATATAAAATTGGATAAAAATAAAATATGATATAGATAGAACAAGATTTATCTTATCATGTGTTTGGTTCATTCTGAATACCAAATATAATATATATATATATATATATATATATATATATATATATATATATATATATATATATATATATATATATATATATATATATATATATATATATATATATATACACACTATGTAAAACAATATTTTTTTCAAATATTTTTTAAATTTCTAACATCATATATCTAAATGCTCGGAAGTCTCATGTTGAATGAATTTAAAAAGATGAAATTTGTTTATAATATAAAATGGAGAGAATATTTCTCTCAGCTATGTTTTCATAAAGACACCCTATGAGCTTTATATAGACTTTGAACATAATCATATGCAACATAATCAGTTACAATAATTGTGATAAACAATTGTGTTGCAAAATTTGTAAACGAATAATGACAAAGTGTAATTAGAGTCCATGCTACACAATATTTGCTTGAAACTGAAATCGAGGGCTACAACATTTATGTCTGAACTAGATTTGTGAGTCACTTTAACATTGGCAATTTGACAATTTAGAACCTTAAGTTTAGAGAATATCAAAATGCTTCTCGATGTTGTTTAATTGTTAGTCAATGAGCTCCCTCTTTCAATGTGCTTCCTCTCCAAAAGTTTAGAGGAAAAAAGGTCCTCAAAATTTAATGTAGTAGTTATAAATAACACGTTATGGAAAATAAGTCGCATATATTTGTTAAACTTCAAGATGATGATTTCATATCTTTTTAACATATTTGGTAAATGGGTCGGATTTTCTAAACTGGCCTATTTAACTCGTCATTTTAAGTAGATTGAATGAAAGTTTTCAACTCGATTTCATTAATTAACTCATCTCGTTTAATTTATAGATAAAAAAGTTTCAGGTGGGGCAGGGACGAGCCGATTGACGAGTTAAATAAAATAAATATAATTGTTTTATATAGATTTTATTGTTGGATTTATTTTAAAATTTGTTTTACTTTTAGATTCTTTTAATGTTATTGAATTTATTTTATGTTGGAGGGAGTTTTTAGTTTTGTTGAATTTTATTTTAATTATAGATTTATGTTGGAGGATTTATTTACTTTTAAAATTTATTAATATAATGTTAAATTTGTTGATGATGTTAAATTTGTTGATGATGTTAAATTATTTCACAATATTTGATATTTATCTGTTTATTTTACTCGATAGGGATTTTCAAACATTTGTTTCTAGACACTCCATATCATTTATCAATATGAAGGAGTCTAAAATATGAATTAAAGTTAGTCAACACAAAAATATTTATTTATTATCTTTGCTAATGCATGTTTAATTTTTATCAAAATTTAAAATTTAAAATTTAATTAGAAAATATATAATAAAAGATTTTTGTTTGACGAATCGATCTATCAACTCGCTAATCTACCAATAAATAAAATATGGTGGAATTTTAAATTCAATTACCTAAATTAACTCGATTCATTCATCTTGTTTTTTGGAGGCTTAATCAAAATGTGTGTTTAAGTTAAATAAGAAATGTCAATAATGTTTTTCCACCCTTACTCAAATTTCAGTAAGTATGATAATTGCAATTGAGTTAAAAGGTAGTGCACTGACAGTGTAAAATTATTTTACACTGTCATCCAATAGGGAGTGATGAATGTACCATGTCATTAAAGTTTTTTTTAAATAAAAAAATGTTTTAATTGGATGCATGGTGGTGATTGGTTGACAGTGTAAAAATATTTTACACTGTCAGTGCATGACCCCTTTTCTCATTGCAATTTTGGTTTCCTTATTTTTTTTTTTTTGAATTTCGATCCCTCTATTTTAAAAATCAGGATTTTAGTCCTTTTTTTAAGTTTTATTTTGTATTTTGGTCCCCTTTTCAATATGGGCCTAATTTTTAATGATGTGGCATTAAAAATCAGGATTTTAGTCATTTTTTTAAGTTTTATTTTATATTTTGGTCCCCTTTTCAATATGGGCCTAATTTTTAATGATGTGGCACTATTTGTGATGATTTGTGTTCCAACTTCACCAAAAAAAATTACCACATCATATTAGTCCATTTAATATTAAGTTATTTCATAAAATTTATTATTATTATTATATTATTAATTTTTATAATTTAATATTATTCTATTTTTTTATAAAATTTATTGATACATTTAAAATTAAAAAGTCACTAAAGGATATTGAACCCTAATTTCTTCTTCTGCTGCGTCGTTCACCTCTTCTCTTCTTCTATTCTTCTTCTGCACTTTATTAATCTTCAACTTTTTCCATGGTTAACTAGTGTATAATTATTATTGATATAGATTGTAATGACCAACTAATGCATAGTTTTGGTTGAACTGTAAGTCTCAGACTATTTCTTCTTCCTCTAACATCTTATAACAACAATAACAATGAAGGATCTCTAACCACCATTGAATTCATATTAATGACCTAACATTAGCAGCAATAATAGAGGAAACAATTGAAAAAAAAGAAGAGTGATCTTTATAGCAGAGATTAACAACAACAACCTACTAGATCTGTCATAATAACAACCCATTAGATCTGTAACAACAACAATCCACTAGATCTATAACCACCACGTAACTCCATTTCCGGCAAGTCAGTTACCAATGTCATCGTCAAAATTTAACTAATAATTAAGCTCTCTATCATTCTGACTTATTTTTCTGTGGACTTGTCTCAGCAATCGCTATGGTGTTCATTTGAAGTTGGGAATGGCCAGTTTGAAATCATTTCAGATTAATATTATCCATTAAGATTTTTCTCATATTTTAGATTTGGGTAATTGAACACTATTAACACAACAAAGAAAGTTACAGTCTTACATGTGCATAGAGCAAATAAGAACTATTTCTAGGCATAAGTTCTAAATTCAATTTTGTGAATTGACCTGAGAACTACTTCTAGCTATTAGTCTTCTGTTTTGTTATTGTTATATAGTTATTCAAATGGAAAATTATAAAAAAATTGATAATAGAAATTTAAGAAATACAAGCTTCAGTTTTTTTACGAATTTTAGAAAAAAATTTACAAGCTTTAACTTATTAATTAAGATACAAAATTAAATTAATTTTAATAAAACATTAATGATAAATTAAATTATTTAAGTTTATTTTAATTTTTTATTTAATATTTTATATATTTTTAAATAAAAATAATTATAAATGACATGGAAATTGTTTTTTCCATTTAAGCCACGCCACTTCATCAATTCAACTGTCATGTAATGCAAAATGACATTTAAATGGAGTGGGGGACTAAAATCCAAAACAAAACTTAAAAAAGGGACCAAAATCTTGGTTTTTAAAATAGAGGGATTAAAACTCAGAAAAAGAGAAAATAGGGGGACTAAAATTTCAATTAAGCCTAGAAAGAAAAGAATTTGAGCCGAGTATTATAGTATACGTTCTCATATGTGCAGTTTGAAAAAGTTTTCATACTTGCATAAACACCAATTATATATGTATTTGGATTCGTTTATTCGTATTTATAATAAAATTAAATTAATTAGTTATAAAATATCATATAGCTTTTTTATAATAATATTAAAAAATTATGAATGTTGTTGTTGAATTAGGAAATAAATAAAATATTATTAAAAATGTATAATAGTTCAATAACAATATGTTTTTTGAAAATTGATAAAAGTATATTTTTTTATATAATAATATAAATAATATTATATAAATATTAGTGATGTATAAGACATAGTGAGTAGTAAGATATTTATGTCCGTCCGCACTTATACCCCTTTGTTTTAATGAGTAACTGCTAGTATCTGTACTCATTTTTTAAAAATTTACCCTATCCGTTATGAGATTTTTACGATACTCATTAAGTATGGATCAAATTGTCAACCCTAAATTTCAGTAGACAACTAAGTTTATTTTTTAATTATAATTTTTGTTCTGGACCGGCCCAATCCAATCAATTGGGCCATTCCCGCCTTCGGCCCAATACGCTTCAGAACGCACGTGGTGGCTTCCATCCGACCGGACTGGGCAAACGTGTCAAGTAACAGACCACGAGGACCCCTCGTGCTCGGTAAACAACCAGTCCACACATCTCCTGAATATCCGCCCTAAAAGGAGGCGTCCAATCCGTTCCAAACATCCTATAAATAGCCCTCTACATACAGAGGGCAAAGTAATCTTTTCTTACCACTAAAACCCTATTACATTGTTGTACCTTGTGGAATACGTACTTACTTTGGCATCGGAGTGCCTTGCAGGTACAACACATTTTTCTCCATATTTGTCATCCCGAACTTCAAGCCTTCATTGTTGTCGGCCATCTGATCTGCTCGGTAAGATCAGTGGCGCCGTCTCTGGGAATCTAGCTCCCCCGTTCCCTTTTCTTGCACCTTCTTGATCTATTCTTGCCTCTTGCAAGAACCCAGGAACCAAAGCTCTAATCAAATCATTACCCATGGCCGGTAATAACGAAGATCCCCCGTGATAGACGCTGCAATTTTCAAGAAAAACGACATCTCCATCGTTCCTCCGTCAAGAAACACCGTTCCTCGAGACGGTGTCACAGCGTCCCCGTCCCCTAAAGATCTTCAAAATGATCAAACTCATCATTTCGAAGATACCAACGGGAAGGACAACCACGAAGAAAGTCTGGGCAACCCTTTCCTCTCCAAAGCACAGCCTTCTAAAGACCAGACCATAAACGTTGTCTTAGCTGCTCTTGCCCAGACCAATGCGCTCCTACAACAGCAAAGCAACCGGATCGAGGCCCTCGAGCAGAAGCGCGGCTCAAGAACTCCCCCCGATCACAAGACTCGTTCTCGACGAGAAATGATCACCAAGAAACGCCCACGTTCCCCTTCTCCCAGGGAGAAGGTGAATCCCCCTTCCAAGAAAGGGTCGATCGAGCAGCATTCCCGATACCGTTCACAGTCCCCTCGACCAAGAAGGAAATCTAGATCACCTTCGGCTAAGCACGACGACAACCGGAGACGACGCAGGCGTAGCCAGAGCCGATCTTTTTCTCCATCCGCCAGCGACGACGAAGAGGAACGCCATGGTCCTCTATCCCAGTCAATCTTAGAGGCTCCCCTGCCAACCGGTCTCGTAAACCCCCCTCCGCTAGGGACTTACGACGGGACCACCGATCTGGACGAACACATTAAGAACATTGACGCCCTTCTCGACTACATAGGAGTGCCCGGTGCCATTAAATGTCGTTTGTTCCCTACCACCCTGCGGAAAGGAGCCATGACTTGGTATAAAAGTTTGTCGGACGAGTCCATCACATCATGGAGGGTGCTCGGGAAACTTTTTTCCAGACATTTCACGGCTTCCCGAAGACACCCAAAGTCGGAAGCCTCCTTGGAGGCCATTATCCAAGGAAAGTACGAGTCCCTACGGGCGTACATAGAAAGATTCAATAAAGAAGCCGTACAAGTATCCACCACTGCCCATATGAAGAAGTTCTTGCTCGAGCGCGGCCTCTGACCACACTCGGACTTCGCTAAAGCCGTCGGAATTGAAACTCCAGCCACTCTAGACGAATTCTTCCTCAAAGCCCAAGCCTACATTCAGTATGAGGAGAAAGAAGCTGCCAACGCCGTCCGCAATTCCAGGCACGAAGAGAGCAGTAAAAATATGCGCCAAGATGAATCTCGCAGGGGAACTGAAAAAAAGAAAGATGATAAAACTCGGGACCCCAAGGACTACAAAGCCCCAACGGGGAAATTCCGAGAGTACACCCCGCTGAACGCCTCAAGAGAGCGCATCTTGAACGAATGCGCGAACGCCGAGTTTCAGATGGGCAAGGTCCGATTCCCTAAGAGCATGCCCGCCCGGCCAAACGTTGATAAATCAAAATTCTGTAGATTCCGCAAAGGCCACGGGCACAACACCGAAGATTGCATCCATCTTAAAGATGCCATAGAGATATTAATCAGGGAGGGACATCTGAAACAGTATGCGAAGAAGCAGGAGGCCGCTAGGGGAGCTAAACCAGTCACAGAGGAAAAGCCGGCGGAAGATACGCCCGCCATGCAAGTGGCCATGAGCGTTACCAGGCCAGAAGATTTTTACCTCCCTGACTGGGCCAACGCAGCAACCACCTATTCCTCTCATAGCACATGGGAAAGGTTCCCGTCCGCAATGGTTATATCAGGCGGGGGTTTCAGCAAACTGACCATCGGATCCGTGAAACGCAAGTTCGACGAGCTAATCTCGGCCAGCACGAACGTAGCCTCGACCTTCGACCACGCCAAAGGCAGTCCTTCCTCAATATCTTTCTATAAAGAAGAGTTGCCCGGAGGAACACCTAACGCGACCATCCCTCTCCTCATCCGAGCTCAGATGGCTAACTTTGACGTGCGACGCATACTGGTCGACCAAGGAAGTTCAGTAGACATCATGTACTCCCAATTGTTCAAAACATTGCAACTAAACGACAGTCACCTTACACCATACGTAGGATCTGACTTACAAGGATTCAATGGCACAGTAACCAAGCCGTGGGGATTCGTGGAGCTCATAGTTTCAATCGGGTCGGTAGAGACCACCAGGGCAGTAAAAGTCCAATTTTTGGTCATCGACTGCCCATCAATATACCAGTGCATCCTCGGACACCCCACTCTAGCCGAACTAATCGCGGTTCCCTCAACCGTACACCTCAAGCTCAAATACTATACGACCAAAGGACAAGTAGCGACACTCAACGGCGACATCAAAGCAGCCAGGAGGTGTTTCGAAGGCTCCGCCAAGGGCCTGAACGCGATAAAGACACCGGTCCAAGAGAAGACGGCAACCAGCGCTACTTCAGAAATCAACAAATCTATGCCCCGCATCGACACTATCGACCTCGACTGTCGTTTTCTAGGAGAACCCGAGCAGAGCATCAACTTGGACGCATCGGAAGGGATCCTCCGGCCAATTCTGGACGGAGACTTTGAGCTCGTAGCCCTCGGAGAAGATCCGACCAGGGGAGTCAAGATCGGATCAGACATGCCAGACCTGACCAAAAGGCAACTCAAAGCTTGCCTCCGTGAGAACGCCGACCTATTCGCCTGGAGCGCTGCAGAAATGCCCGGACTTGATCCAGAAGTAGCTTGCCATCACCTGACCATCGACCCGACCTGCAAGGCCGTCGCTCAGAGGAGAAGAAAACAGTTGCCGGAAAAAACGGCTGCGGCCGAACTAGCTGTAAAAGACCTCCTAGAGGCCAAGTTTATATCTGAGGCCAATTACACTACTTGGCTCTCCAATGTTGTACTTGTTAAAAAATCAAATGGAAAATGGCGCATGTGCACTGACTACATTAATCTTAATAGGGCTTGCCCGAAAGATGCTTATCCTCTCCCTAACATAGATAAATTAGTCGATAATTCCACTGGTTTTAAATTACTTTCATTTATGGACGCATATTCCGGGTATAATCAAATACCCATGGCTAAAACTGATAAGAAATATACGGCCTTCATGACCGAATCGGGCAACTATTACTACAACGTAATGCCTTTCGGTCTGAAGAACGCTGGTGCGACGTACCAGCATGATGAACAAAGTCTTTCAAGCAGAGATAAGGGATATGCTCGAAGTCTATATGGACGATATGATTGTCAAATCCCAACGGGAAACCGATCACGCCGCTCACCTTAAAAAGGTTTTCGAGCAAGCCCGAAATTGTAAAATGAGATTCAATCCGGAAAAATGCACATTTGGCATCCGCGCAGGAAAATTCCTCGGCTTCTACTTAACAGAAAGAGGAATCGAAGCCAACCCGGATAAGTGCAGGGCCTTCTCAGAATTGCCCACTCCAAATTCGAAAAAGTCAATCCAAACTTTGAACGACATGCTCACGTCGCTATCCAGATTCCTGGCCAAATCCGCGCAGCATGCCCTGCCACTATTCAAACTCCTCCGCAAAGAGACCACATTCGAATGGACGGAAGAGTGCAAATGCGCCCTCTCACATCTCAAGCGGACATTATCCAGCCCACCGGTTTTATCTAGACCAGAAGCTGGAGAAATCTTGTACCTCTATCCCGCCGTAGCCACCGAGGCCGTTAGCGCGGCCTTGATACAAGAAACCTCGGAAGGCCAGAAACCCATTTACTTCACAGGCAAAGCACTCCAAGGCCCCGAGATCAGATATCAACAGATCGAAAAGGTCAGACTTGCGTTGATAACCGCAACCCGAAGACTCAGACACTACTTCCTAGCACATACCATAGTCGTACGAACTAAGCAACCTGTAAAACAATTGCTTGCACGCCCTGATCTGGCCGGGAGAATGCTCTGATGGTCGTTGGAACTCGCAGAGTTCGACATCAAATACGAGGGAAGAAAAGCCCTTAAAGCACAACTCTTGGCAGACTTCGTAGCCGAAATAGCCTTCCCCGAAACAACAAACAACAACGCCCGAAGATGGACTTTATATGTGGATGGTGCTTCAAGCTCAACCGGCAGCGGAGCGGGGATCATTCTTGAAAACGGAGAAGGCACCCTCATAGAGGTATCCCTTTCACTATCATTCCCGACATCCAACAACCAAGCAGAACATGAGGCCCTGCTAGCCGGGCTGCGCCTCACAAACGACTTAGAAGCCGAAGACATTGAGGTATTCACCGATTCTCAACTGGTCGCATCCCACATCTCGGGCAAATATCAGGTTAAAAGCGAAGCCCTCGCCGAATACCTGACCCTCGTGAAAGAAAGGCTGGCCCGATTCAGGAGCGCCAGAGTAAAACACATCCTAAGGGAACACAACGCTCGGGCAGACGTCTTATCAAAACTAGCGAGCACAAGAAAGAAGGGAGGTAACAGATCCGTAATCCAGGAGATATTACCAAAACCCAGCACCGACATCTCATCCTCCCTCTCACTCGTAAACGCAATTTGAGACACATCCTGCTGGATGACCCCCGTGTACAATTACTTAACAAGTGACCTCTTGCCTGCCGATCCGAAAGAGGCCTCCACCATCCGAAGACGAGCTTGCTCATACGTCTTAGTCGAAAATCGCCTCTATCAGCGAGGATTTTCCATACCTCTCCTCAAATGTATAGACGAGGGCACAATCCCCCACATACTCCGAGAGATACACGAAGGAATCAACTCCCAACATCTAGGAGGAAGATCACTCGCTCGGAAGGCTCTCCGAGCAGGTTACTATTGGCCGACGATGCAAGACGACGCCAAAGAATATGTTAAGAGATGCGACAAATGCCAGCGTTTCGGGGACATGCACCTTGCGCCCCCCAACGAACTCAAATCCTTATCATCTCCTTGGCCATTTGCGTGGTGGGGAATGGATCTCCTCAGTCCGTTCGTGACCGGAAGAAATCAGAACAAATATCTCATAGTTGCGGTCGACTATTTTACCAAATGGATCAAGGCCGAGCCATTGGCCAAAATCACATCCTTGAACGTACTCCACTTATACAAAAGAAACATCCTCGCCCGGTTCGGGGTACCATTAGCTATCATCACCGACAACGGCATCCAGTTCACAGACGGGCGCTTCCAAGAATTCGTCACGAAATTAGGTACGAAACAACATTTCGCGTCAGTCGAGAACCCACAAACGAACGGGCAAGCAGAGGCCGCCAACAAAGTGATTTTGAGGGGCCTCAAAAGAAGACTAGACGAAATAAAAAGAGGATGGGTAGAAGAGCTGCACAGCGTCCTATGGGCCTATCGCACTACCCCACATTCCACTACCGGGGAAACCCCCTTCCGACTAACGTACGGGACGGAGGCCGTGATCCCCGTCGAAATACATGTGCCCTCTAGACGCATCGAAGAGCCACTCGAGACAGAGGGTAACACCGATGCAATCAGAGAAGAGCTCAACCTGGTCGAAGAAATTCGCACTGGAGCCGCTCTACGCGAAGCTTCACTTAAGCAAAAAATTGCCCTAAGACATGACGCTAAGGTCATTAAACGAGAATTTAAAATAGACAACCTAGTTCTAAAAAGAAACCACAAAGATTCCCGAGAGGGCAAACTGGTCGCGAATTGGGAAGGCCCCTATCGTGTCCGGGCAAAGACAGAAAACGGGGCATATTACTTAGAGAATTTGCAAGGAGAAGAACTCGCTCGACCCTGGAACGCCGAAAAGCTTAAACAATATTACAATTAAGACCACAAGTGCGCCCTGGTACACGCCGAGCACCTATAGATGAAACGAAACGACAGAAGCCTGCTCTATTAATCGAACAGACTCCTTGTCCTTCGGGGGCCCCGAGTACCGAGCATCCCCGTCGTAAACAAGTACCATGATGGCAGAACACCCTGCTCGCGAAGGGACCGTTCACGCCATGAGCCCCGGAACTCAATACAACGAAATCCGAGACTCACCATATGCCAGGCACACGTCCCCGGCAATCGACCACAGTTCCATACACTGGGCGATCAATACATCATAAGTTGCGCAAATCTTCATAAAATGCAACATAAATACATAAAGGGACAGCAACAGTGTTTTATTCATCATTAACAAAGAATTACAAAACAAACAATTAAGAAGAAAACACTTTATTCCTCCCGAGTGAGCGTACTGATACCAATCTTCATCTCACTCGGTCTCGGAACCATCCGCATCAATCACAACTCTCACACCAGTCTCCCGAGCACGAGCATCCGAACTCAAAGAGCCACGAGAGCGAGAAGCAGAGTCAAACGAAGCCTTCTTCTTCTCGTTCACCTTCTTCACCCCACGGGAACACGAGGTTGAGGATACCTTTTTCTTGTTAGCTCCACCCATCCCTGCGAAGAAATGAAGAAAGAGAGGTCCATAAGACCTCCTTTTATAAGGGAAGAAGGGGAACAATAATCTTGGGAAACAAATGTGCCGTTAAGGAATAAAGACATTGGAAAATGATAACGCATCTCCCAAAAAACTCATAACGCACGCGCACAAGTCCCAAAGAAAATCACAACAGCGTTAAAAACTAAGTACGTTTAAAATAAAAGCGGGCAAACAGCCCGAAAATGTGCCCAACTACGGCCATATAGACCGAGCTGGTATATTGTACGTACATGATCAAAACGGGGGGCATACCCCCCCCCCCCCAGAAAAACAACATTACAAAATAACGGGCACGCAGGCCCCACACTTAGACAGAAAAACCTCAAACACCTTCCTCAACTTGGGCTTCCTCGGCTCCCTGGATCACGGGCCCCTCCCCGAAGGCTGGAGAAAAAATCTTGTCGCCCTCCACACGGTAATAAGGCCCGGTGCCTTCGACCGCCAACTCCACCCCCGGATTCTTCAATTTAAATTGGACTATAGTAGAGTTGTAGGTATCCTCGGCAGCCGCCACACAATCGCTCCCCAAGACTCTGATATATTGAATCAATTCTGCCCGGGTTAAAAGAGCCCTCTCCTCTTCCGATTCATCCTCAACAAGAGTCTGAAAACGACGAAGAGATGCCTCCTTAACCGAAGAAGACATCATTGTTCCATACAAAGTCCTGGAGAGCAAGGTGTACTGACCTTGCACATCCATCAGAGCAGCCTCCTTTTGGGCCAGCCGAGCCTTCACCGTGTCCAGTTCCTCGCCATGTTCCCTCGGCAATCAGTCCTTCTCCTCCAAGACAGATGCACTCATCTTGACTTGCTCCTGAAGCAACTTCGCCGCTTCCGCTGACAAAGGCGCCGAGCGAGCATAGAGAGTGGCCATTTCTAGAAGACGGACCACGGCCGAAGCATCCTGCACAAGGAACCTCTGACGAACAGAAGGATCCAAACCTTCAATATGCAAAGATTCAGCATGCGGAATAGTCAACGAAGGACCACCTTCAAAGAACTTGGGATGAAGAAAGCAAGAAGGAAGGGTGAAAATGTCAGCAGCTCATCCTAAGTAAGATCCGCGACTTCAGTTCTCTGGCGCTTGCGACAGACCAAGGCATCCGGATCAGGCTCTGGGCGGAGAGGAGAAGGAAGAACCGTGACTGGCCTCAAGGATTCACCCTGATCTGGAGTCCTGGAAGGGGAACCAGGAACGCCCACAGAGGAAGAAGAAGCACCCGACCCAACAATCGGGAACCTTTGCACAGCTGCCAACCGAGGACCTGCACTCTTCTTAACAATTCCCTTCAACTTGCTGGCTTGCCTCAGCATCCGGTCATGACGGGCGCGATCCATTGACTCTGCGAAAAGAAAAGGAAAAAACGTGAGAATTCTGCCCCTCATAAAACCAGTAAGGAGAGAAGCTACTAAAACAACAAAGAGCTAAAAACAAAACAACTTAAAGATGATACCCTAATAAGCAAACACTCCCTCGTCGGTACCCCCGGCTAGAAGCTCCTTAATACTAATCACCCCTGGCTCTCTGATCGGCTCCCCGTCATCACCAAGGACAGGTACCCCCGAGCGGTCCACCTTAGCAACAACAGGAAGACCCTGCACAAACTGCTGAAGAGCAGCATAATCCCTTCGAGCATCATCGTCTAAGTCCGAAAGCCGGGTGATGTATTGGTCTGTCCCATACCTAAAGTGGTCTCGCGACCAGAAAAACCTGAACTTATACCGACGAGAGGTGACGGACTCCCCAATATCATTGAACACCGGACGGCCATTAACATCCAAAGTCGGCACGCGATCAAAGACACTTTCCCGAGCTTCCCGAGTGTGAGGGCGGATGAGGAAAAAGCGGGACTTATAGCCCTTTAAAGAGTCAGAATAAGGCTTGAAAACCTTTCTGGACTGCTTCAGAGACACCCATCCATAGCGGCCGTCCTTCACCGTGCGCTGAACACAAAATATATAGAAAAACAGAGAAAGCATCGCCGCTATCTTCAAATGGGCACAAACCAATTCAAAGGCCCGAATAAAAGCAATTGAATTAGGATGAAGCTGCCCAGGGGCCACCTCCAAATGGTTGAGCACCGCCACTTGGAATTCAGTAAAAGGGGCACGAAAACCCATTTCCCGGAACACCACCTCGTACATAGGAATTAAATCGGGGGTGTACACATCACAGATTCGATCGTCTTCGGCCGGAATAAGAACCGACCACCCTTCACCCACCTCGGTGAAAATATCAGAATCATCTTCCAGAAAATAACTCTCTATGTCCAGTGCCTCCTGATGCACTCAGGCCCGCTGAGGCGCCTCTTGCTGGGCAGGAGGGGTCGAGGACGACGAATCCGACGCCATCGGACGAGTTTCATCGGCCATTTTCACCTGAAACACATGAGAGAACAGTGAATTCGACAATCGAATCAAATCCACCCTTCCACCATTGTCCAGAGTGAAAGGGCACGTCAACGACCCATAGACCAGATGAACCACGTCCCTGCCCCTCCGTAAACACAAAATTCCGAGCCAGACAAAGTTCGCGCCCGGGAAAAGGGCAAAAACGCAGAACATCTAACTATGACGCAGAAAACACCAAAAGCATAGTCAAACATCTTTCAACAGTACAAAAAGCTGGAATCTAAAGATAAAATCATCAAAACGCCGCCGTGGACGACGGAGAAACCCCATATCTCCGCCATACGCCACCACACTCATCATCTATCCTCATCAAAATCTTCCTAAAAAACCTACCCTAACCACATGCAATCAGGTTCTATACAGTGATCGAAGCATAAAAATATAAAACGAAAGGATTAAAAGGTAACTTACAGGTACGATTTTGAGGAAAGACTGAAGAATATGTAACGAACACCACTGCAAGAAGAAAGGCCGGCGAAGAGAGAACGAAGCAACTGAAACTTGAAAAGTTTGGAAAAATGAGGGTTGTTCTCTATTTATAGGCTACTTAAATCCCCTCACGCGCCGTACGTGCCAGATTATGCAGAGGGATGGTCATCATTAACCCTACTGCCTAGGTAATTGATTGCCTATCATTTCGCATTTAATGCAACGTTCCCAATCACCAGCTTTTCAGAAACAACACGCTTCCTCACTCCCGACCTGACTCTTCCTCTCCTCGGAAATAAACGGCCTACCTCCCTCGGATAGACAGGGCACGGACCCTCGAATCAACTTCCTATAAGTCGTCACTCCTCTGCCCGGAAGCAACGACTTGGGGGCTCCTGTTCTGGACCGGCCCAATCCAATCAATTGGGCCATTCCCGCCTTCGGCCCAATACGCTTCAGAACGCACGTGGTGGCTTCCATCCGACCGGACTGGACAAACGTGCCAAGTAACCGACCACGAGGACCCCTCGTGCTCGGTAAACAACCAGTCCACACATCTCCTGAATATCTGCCCTAAAAGGAGGCGTCCAATCCGTTCCAAACATCCTATAAATAGCCCTCTACATACAGAGGGCAAGGTAATCTTTTCTTACCACTAAAACCCTATTACATTGTTGTACCTTGTGGAATACGTACTTACTTTGGCATCGGAGTGCCTTGCAGGTACAACACCTTTTTCTCCATATTTGTCATCCCGAACTTCAAGCCTTCATTGTTGCCGGCCATCTGATCTGCTCTGTAAGATCAATTTCATTAAACCATGTCTTGCAATTTCAATATCTAAGGGGGCGTTTGTTTTTACTTTTAAGAATGTAGGGAGAAATATTGTTCATTCCAATGTTTGTTTTAGGGGTGACAAACGGGCATGCCCGTCCCATTTAGGCCCGCCCCGCAAAAGCCTGCGGGCATTGAATCTTGTAGGTCTAAAAATTGTAAAATTGTATGAAAAAACTAATGCCCGCAAAAGCCCGCAAAAAAACAGGTGAGACGGGACGGACACATTAAAGGGAGTGGGCCTAAAACCTTGCCCTGTCCCGCGTAAAAGTGCGGGCAAAACAGGATTTCTCCACGGGCCGGGCCCGTTTTTGCCACCCTTAGTTTATTTTAAGTTTTAAGAAATCATGCTGAAGAATTTTTTATTCACAAGAATTTATTTTGCACATAGTTTCATCACTTTTTATTCCTATGCTATAGGATGAAAATGTTAATTTCTATGAGAATAAAAACTAACCATCTATAATTTCATACTTCTAAATATTTTAATTCATTTATTTTTATTTTAAAATTTAAATTAAATATATTTTATAAATATAGAACCTAATTTACTGACTAAACATGTACGAGAATAATATTCTCATGAGATTTAGTCTATTTTTTGTTTTTTTGGTACAAGAAAAAAATTCGTCGTTAATGAATGAAGAAAACAACATTATTGAACAACAAGCCGTTATTATCATTGAAGATTGAAGTCGAAGGAAGACAATGTAATTCTATTCTTCTGTTGCCTTTTCTTGACTACCAACTTCACGCTTCTTCCCTTCCGTGTTCTTCCTTTTACCCAAAATGAAGTGCTTCCATTTCTCCAACGGAGGATCAGAGAAACGAGGAGTCGTAGCCGAAGACGAAGAAGGTTCAGCCTCAAGCTCAAGAGGCTCACGCGTCTCATGGGCGCGTTCCCTAAGCTTAATGGACTCACGCCGTTCCGAATACGACTCCGATTCAAGAGACTTCTCCGACACGCTCGGCTTCCACGAGTTTCTCTCTCAACGCCGTGCCAATCACCTCGTTCTCTTCTCTTTCTCTGACCTTAAAACCGCCACTCGCGGCTTCAATAGAGCTCTCTTGATCGGCGAAGGTGGCTTCGGGTCTGTCTATAGAGGAACCTTAAATCATCACTCTCATCGTTCCCAAATTGATGTTGCTGTTAAACAATTGAATCGTAACGGTCACCAGGCATGCTCAATTTATCCCTCTTCATTCAACAATTTTCATAAATAATTGTTTTAGGTCAAATAGTCTAGTGGAGATGTCGTGGGTTTGAATTCGCCCATGTAGTCTGATGTTCCTGCACAGCTATCAACTGGGCTGATTTAACAGGACCATATACCTTTTTTTTTTAGTTTGTTGTGTTTTGTGGTTATAATGGGGCTTTTTTTTGTTTGTGTTGAAATTCTAGTTTTCAGGGGCATAAGGAGTGGATTAATGAAGTGAATTTGTTAGGGGTGATTAAGCATCCGAATTTGGTAAGGTTGGTTGGTTATTGTGCTGAAGATGATGAAAGAGGGATTCAGAGGCTTTTGGTTTATGAGTTTATGCCTAATAAGAGCTTGGAGGATCATCTTTTGGCTCGTGTTCCTTCATCGGTTCTTTCTTGGATTACGAGATTGAAGATTGCTCAAGATGCAGCTCGTGGTTTGGCTTACCTACATGAAGAAATGGATTTTCAGGTATGGTAGGGCAAATTGTAGTTGTTTTGTTAGATACTGTGATAGTGCGAGCAGTTGGTTTGGCTTTAGGTTTTAGGTCTATGTTCATTTTTTTTTTTGTTGCCAATGGGACCGATTGTTATGCTATGTGTAGTGGATGTTTGGCTAGGGTAAGTGTTTGACGGATGATCTTTGATTGTGCTAAGTTAGAGAATCTGTTTCCTTGATATAGTTGGTACAAAACTTTTGACAACAATTATCAAAGTGAAGGTATTGCTTTAGACCAAATGGAGGTGGTTTGGGTTTTGCCGTTTGGGCAGAGAATCCGTTTTTAAAATTGGTTTTAAGGTAAAGCCAAACACTACTAGAGCAGAATCCCTTTTAGGGGGAGAGGGGAAATTATTTGTGGGTGTACAAGTAACAACCAAATGCACAAACAATCACGCTGAAAATCTTTGATGAGGATTTACAATAAATGGGTTTTTAAAACCTCTTAGTGAACATTAGTCAAAAAAAAAAAAAAAAAACCTCTTAGTGAACTCTTGGTGAGTGAAGCAAACATTTCATGTGTGGGCACACTGTGTGAGTCTGTGTGTTTTAAGTAGCTTCTACGTTGAATTAGAAATGTGGAACAGTTAACAAAAGCATGTTACTTGGCTTTCTCATTTGGATTTTTAACCGTGCTCTATAGAAAAGAGTCCTTGTGCTCTTACCATAACTTAATTCATTTTAATTTTGATTCATGGTTCCCACTTTGGATGTCTTTTTTATTTGGCCACTCTCGCCAGCTAATATCTCTAGACGACTCTGGTAGTAATAAAATACTGATTCCCTTTGTATCTGATGCAGCTAATATTTCGAGATTTTAAAACATCCAACATCTTGCTGGATGAGGACTTCAATGCAAAGCTTTCAGATTTTGGACTCGCTAGGCAAGGACCCTCAGAAGGGTCTGGCTATGTTTCAACAGCAGTAAGAAAATGTCTATCTTTTAGAGAAAAAGTCATTACACTCTTCTTTTTTATTTTGACAGGAAAAATAAAAATCGAGCTGTACTCTACTTTTAAGTATACCATAATGATAGAAAATTGACAATATTGCATGATAGCATTAGATGATTACAATAACATGCTGGGAAGCTTATCTTAAACATATTACTTATATTTTTAACTATACTCTTTGCTGAATTGAGTTTCATAAGTTCATATTGCTAGTTGGAATTCTGAACTCTAAACCTTTGTTTGTAACCCAATCTAGATATTCTACTGATATGCAAAATGAATGACTTATTTTTTCTTTACAAAGGTTGTTGGCACCATAGGATATGCTGCACCAGAGTATGTTCATACTGGTAAGCTGACTGCTAAGAGTGATGTCTGGAGCTTTGGCGTAGTTCTTTATGAGCTTATCACTGGGAGGAGAGCCGTAGAAAGAAACTTACCTAGAAATGAACAAAAGCTTTTGGAGTGGGTAAGATCTTATGTATCGGATTCTAAGAAGTTCCATCATATTGTCGATCCTCGGCTTGAGGGACAGGATTGCACCAAATCAGCTCAAAAACTTGCAATCCTAGCAAACAAGTGTCTAATGAAGCAGCCAAGGTCTCGCCCAAAAATGAGCGAGGTGGTTGAGATTCTTGACAACATTATCAACGAGACCGTTCCTGCGGATGAATGCATTTCCCAAGCTGTTGCAGAAACTGGAGAAGGAAAAGAAGTAAATTTATCTGTAGAGGATGCCGAGAGGGAACCAGCTAAACAGGGGAGTAGTTATCTGAAGAAGGTTATTGAATTCAGAGACATGGTCAGCTTAAGAAATAAATCCATTGGAAGATTTGATTGGAAAAGTTGGGCACCTGGCCTTGTAAGAACTTGGTGATGAGAGATCTGCATTCATTTCTTGGAAAGCAAAATCTTCCCCTATGGATGCCTGCCTGTTCATCGCAATGTTCGGCAATCACCTAGTTTCAGTTAGTGAAATTGGCATTGTTGAGCACATGGTTAACATACTGATCCAAGTCAATTTTGTATTAATTAATAAAAGCTTGTACAGAATAATTTTGAGCAAAGTTATATAAATATCAAGTTATCTGACCTTTATTCTAACTACGAATTCAGTCTTGAAAGCAAGGTTTAGATATTGATGAAATTATGTGTATATATCAAACTACATACAATTCATTGAAAGACTTGAATTGTAAGACTCTGACTTGTATGAATCGAGCTACTATTCCAATTTCCAAGTCTTCTATGGATACGTTTTTTGTTAATCAATTACCAATCACCTACTTTGATAGTTATTAATAGTAGCAGCCAATCAAGGACAGAGTCAAACTTGGATGATAGGGAGCTAATATTTTTAAATATAAGATTGAAGTTGATTCAGTCAATATACATGCATCAAATTATTATACTATGGTTTCATATATTAAATTAGGAATTAGGAAACTATATAACAAATAGATTACAATATAATTGAGCTAACCAGAGAAACATACAAAAGCTATAGAAAGCCCAAACACTAGATCCAATTATTCATAGACATAGGCCTTCTCAACAAGCAAAATGTCCAAGAGAAATTTGGTTATGAAACATTATTCTATAGTAAGATATGTACAATTTATTTGGTAACACTTCATGGTATGGGCTTCACTGCATTCAAGTACATTTAGCTTTGTTAACTCAAGGATGCTGCTATATCTGCATTTTGCAATGTGAAATGTCATGTACAGAGCATAGACGTAGAGCGTTGAGGATAAGCCGTGGCTGTTCTAACACGGGTAACATCATCAGCACTTCTTCTACGCAAATGATTCTGATTGCACCCATTTACATTTTGAACCTGCAACTGCTCCAAATTTGTAACAACCTCATCCATGTTTGGTCTCAACTTGGCTTCCGTTGCAAGGCACCTTAGCGAGAGTGTAGCAACCTTATATGCATCGTCTAGTTCATATTGGCCTTCAAGACGGTTATCCAACACGCGTAAAATCTTACGCTTGTTGGACAGATATGGCTTAGCCCATTCCACCAAATTCTGCTGTCTCTGTGGTCTATTCTTGTCAATAACTCTCCTCCCTGATAATATTTCCAATAGGACAACTCCAAAACTATAGACACCACTCTTAGCACTGTGAATACCTTCAACAACAAAAGTTTTTATCTTATTTTAGCCACTAACCAAAATGATATTTAATAGTTGATTCTTGAGTAAGTTAATAAACTCAACACAATACCGGTGGCTACGTATTCTGGAGCTGCATATCCATAAGTTAGTCTAGTGGAGACACGACCTTTATCAACCGCGGACCCGACCTTTGCCAGCCCAAAATTAGAAAGTTTTGCATTATAATTCTGTGATCAAATCAGCAAGGAAATTTTCAGTTATGATACTCAAATAAACATTATATATTAGTGTGTGTGAGTTGTGCTGTGCTTGTACAAAAGGACACATACTGAATCTAGCAAGACATTTGAAGTCTTGAAATTTCGGTATATCACTTTTTTATCCGCACTGTGAAGAAATGCGAGGCCTTTCGCAACACCAAGAGCAACCTTCAAACGTAGGCACCAAGAAAGAGGTTGAAAATATGAGCCTCCTGTTACAACATTATTGATAATGTTAGGCATGCCTTGTCAAGTACAACATTATTAGTAATGTTAGGCATGCCTTGTCAAGTACAACAATGTGAAAGGATGAAAAGAGAAGAACTCACTGAGAAACAAGTGATTCTCCAAGCTGCCACGCGGCATAAATTCGTAGACCAGAAGCTTGTTTTCATCCTCAAGGCAGTATCCAATCAGTTTCACTAGATGAGGATGTGAAAGTTGGCCTAGATAGTTGACATCAGCCTAAAATAGAAATGGAGAACAGATTGATGTAACATAAAACAAACCCCTCTTACTTTCCCAACAACTAATAAAATTAACATGTAATAGTAACAATTAAGAGAAATTATATTTAACATACAAATTTGACATCAAATTTTGACAAGCATGCCAAATCTATTTAGGCCCGCACTGCTAAAGCCCGCAAAAAAGCGGGTGGGCCGTCAAAATGTTTGAAACTTTGACTCAGCCTGCCAAAAATGGCAGGTTTAACATGCCTGATTCGCTTTACCACCTCTAATCATAATTTATTAACCATTCACTAAATACAACTGAGTACGATTTGGAACATCATTAACGACGATTCTCAAGTGTACATTTAAACACATGAAAACCATTGTGACACCTTGTAACAATATCCATAAACCATCCAATGAATTGAAATGTGAAAATAACACAGCTCAATAATAAAACTTGTAAAAGAGGCATTGTTTACTTCTTAATCAGATAAGTTAAACTTACCAACATCTCCTCATGAACTTTGAACCCATCCTGATAAAGTTTTTTGACAGCAACAGCAATGCCTTTGCCAGGCTTAGCAGCAGAAGCTGAGTTTTCATCAATCCAACCCTTAAAAACTGATCCAAATCCTCCATCTCCTAAAACACTGTCTACACGGAAATTTCTCGTGGCAGCCTGAAGTTCTGTCAAAGCAAAGCTCTTCAAATTCGATGATTGCAAAATCTCCCCCACACACGGATCAGTCTGAGACACCGATCCCGCCAATATCTCAATCTCACTAGTTGAGCTAGTGAGAATGATATCTTCTGTATCAACATTCACACTCTTTGAACTTAACCCTGAAACCGAAATAACATGATTAATAAAACTAAACTTACATCAACAACATACTACTATTTCTATACTAGAACTACACATATGTAAGATTATTAATACCAGAGTTAGTTTGGCCTTCAGCTTTGACTTGGCTTCCCAAACAAACTCCCATGGCAGAAACAATATTAATTCCCATAGCTTTATTGTCTGTCTATATATCACAACAAAAAGCAGTCAGAGATGTTCCAGTCTAATAGAAACTAACCATGATTGTGAACTGAAACTGCGAAAAAGGAAAGATGGAAAAAGGAAAATGACATGAAGAACATGTTTAGTAATGAAGGATAAAGAGAAGAGAAAAACCAAGGAGGAGAGGTGAAGAAGATTCTTGATATGAAGGGGACTAATATAACTGAGTGTACCGTGGTGTCCCACAAAAACAAAAGTGATTGAATGTAACTAACATGTGTCCGTTTCTCATTGGCCTAGTGTAACCCGAACCCGAACGTGTCAGACAGCCGACATGCCTTAGGTGTGAAAAATGTCGTTATATTAGAGAAGATAGTGTAAGAAAAAGAGTGAAATGGTATTGAAAACCTTGAAGTTGACTAAAAAGTATAAAGTTTTGGATGGATTAGTAAAGACATATATAGGGAGGTGAAGGGACAAAGGAAGGTGAGTATGGAGATTCATGAAACATCACATTCATTTGTATGAAATGTTAAAGGAACAGCATTGTGTAACTGTAATGGACCCCGTTTTGTTGTTTTGTTTGGAAAGGTATAAGCCCTTGTTTCTACAAAATCCTTACTATGGTTTGCCAAACTTTCTGGTGGAGATCTTTTGAAACTACTTGAGTTGTATGGTTTTAGACCAGTGGCGGAGCCAGGAATTTTAGGCAGCCTGGGCAAAAACTTTAAACCGTTGATTATTCATCTGTTTTAATTTTCACATCTTATTTTTACTAATTTTGCCCATAATTTTTCCCTTAACTTTGTCTAAAAATCGAGTATTAAATTGGGAGAGTACAAAGAAAATAGGGGTTGAGCCCGGGCGCCTGCCCGGGCTAGCTGGGCCTTGACTCCGCCCCTGTTTTAGACTATTGGTCGAAGTTGATTAGGGAGTGAAATATGGGTCCATTTGGCAAGTGGGGAGCTTCTATAATTTTGTATGCAAGTTGAGTATAATTTGGACCTTTTTGGAGTTATCCACTTGTCTTGAACATGATGAGTTGAGGAAGATTTACGCAAGAGATGGTCAAGGTCCCCATTTGTTCTATGATTAAGTCTTAGTGGTATGTGAATATCTGCTAGATTATTTACTAATATAGTATGAACCTCGTGGCAATATAATATGCTTCAAATTATTAGCTTTATTTCATGTTTATCTAGTCTTTAGTAATTTATACACATTGGAACTTGAACAATAATAATAATAATAATAATAATAATAATAATAACCTCATGGCAATATAATATGCTTCAAGAAAATTATAACAAAAATTATCTCCATCTCATGTCTATCTAGACTTTAGTGCAAATTATTGATATGCATCAAAATAATAACTTTATATCTAAAAGAGATTTGTCTCTTTTAATGGATTTTGTTTTGAATTGGCAAGAGGTTCAATGATGAGGAGACTCAGTCATCAGTTCAAAGTTATAAGATGTTGAACGTACAATGCACTCACGACCTTGAGATTCGTACTTGATCCACGCTACAAAAGACTATTTACCATTGGATATCATCTAATGATTCTCCATGTTCTACGTCAGGAAGCACGGGGCATCTCTAATCGTCCTTCATATATAAGATATCCCGCATGATGCTTGAGATATGTCCTAATTATAACTTATTCTATTCTTTTGTTATTCACTCACTGATTTGGACATTTGATTGTTAACCTTGCAGGTCCTCCATTTTCCTTCCATACCGGAAGCCTACTCTGTCGTACCAAGACTCTATTCCATCCTTTTACCATACATTTATGTTTCCTTAAAAGACAATGGCATTGTCTGTGAGAATCAACTTTTGATTCCTATGAATTTCACATTCATATCTCTCTAATTCAAAAATCACGGACTACTACAGCGAGCTTACTCGAAGAAGATAACGACCAATCCAGCTGCCAAAGACACCATAGGTTCCTAACCTCAAGATCTTTCCATTTCCTCTTTGTTAATTTAATCAGCGAAGAATCGTCTATTGAGAAAGAACCTCCGCCATAAAGCCCCTCCAATTCATTGACGACGAACGAGAGGCAAGAAGATGATAGACCTATTTTAGAATTCAAGACTTCCAGGAAGTAGATGGAACTCCTAATGTGACATTTTCATTGGACATAACTGCCACCATATCAAATCATTCAGTATGAGTAATCCTCTTAGATGAAGAGAGCTCATGCATCCGATGTACATCAGAATCTTCATGAGATTAGGGTTACACATTTGTTTGCGTTCAATGATTCATCCACTCTCCCATGTAGAACTATAAAGTTGCCAGGGAATGACAAGAGTTGTAAATGTGCATTTCCTCGTGATATTAGATCCAGTGGCATGTCTTATCCATTTAAAGATAAAATACCACAATAATTAAGAAAAAACAGTTTTCATTTCAGTCGATTTACATGGAGCTCACCTCATACATGAAGCCATATTGAAGAACACTTCCACGACCACTGCCGCATCTGAGAGAAGGAGAAAGAAGATTCATTAAGCCATCAATATGGTCGACCTTGACATGTTACAAGACGTAACATTGTGAAACAACGAACTCGGGCCACTGACAAAAGTTAAAGTGAGAACCTTAAAGTCGACTCTGGGCGACAACTTGGAGATCATCCAGCTCGATGAAAATTCAGCATGGTCGGCCCGGGTAAGTGTTTAGTTACCGTATATGGTGAAGAAAGGGCTCATTAAGTGTCTTAAAGCTAGTGTCGACTTCTTCCTTGTTTCTCCTAGTGAGATGCTTGATAGGGTTGGCAAAAAAAATTGTATCTACATATGAAATTCGTCAAGGATATGGGGCGGGTAGCTTAATGAATATCCGCAAATAAAATAAATGGACATTTAAATATCCGTTTTTGATTGGATGCAAATGCGCGTTTAATGATATGTGTCTGCGGATATCCGTATTCGTTAATAAATTATAAAAATTATTTAAATATCATTAGTTTATTATACTTTAACTTTTCATCTTAAAAAATATTAGTCTTTATATATATATATATATATATATATATATATATATATATATATATATATATATATATATATATATATATTGCAGTTTTCTTTGAAGAAAACCTTTCACATTTCATACAAATTCTATATACTCTAGTCCTCACTTCAACAATTTCATCATCCAACTCAATAGTAGCTCCATTCCGCCATCCAACTAGTGCTCCTTTCCTACTCCTCTGTTCTCCGTTCTTCCACCATAACTCACAAACACAATATCATTCATTTATTTTGGTTTAAAATTAAGTGTATGGATATTATGGTTAAATGTTATTATGATTTGATAAAAAAATAAGGAAATTAATGTGATAAAATTTTGTTGTTAAATTGAGAGTGCATTGTATAGATGTTATGTGATAATAACTTTTTGTGATTTCAGAAGAAGCTGGAAATATTTTCTTCAAAAAAAATTAGAAAAAGATGTTATCCAAGGATATTTGTAAATATTTGCAGGTACCTTAAAATATGCGGATTACCCGCTTATCGGATACTTGCACGGATATGGGACGAGTATGAATATCATAATTATTAAATGGAGCAGACACAAATGTAATAATATATGCACCCGTGAATATACATTTACATCCCTAGACCCTAGCATGGCCTTCCACTAATTGAATATTGACCCCCTATATCCACTATGTGGCTCAATGAAGGAGGCAAAAATCCCCTGAGAAGGTCGAAGAAATTAGGAAGATAGTTCATGGCTTGCTGGATGCCAACTTTATCTTCGAAGTAAGGTATACTTGATGTTCTCCATTGTTATGTTTGGTCACGAAAGCTTTGGGGAAGCAGATGATGTGCGTCAATTTCACCAATCTCAATCGAGAATACCCTAAAGATTCCGTCATGTTCTCAAACTAGACAAGCTAGTAGACAAATCATCTGATTACAAGTTGTTGTCATTCATGGATGCGTACTTTGGCTATAATCAAATACTTATGTGCTAGATGGATAAGGAAAAAACAACCTTCATGAGTGAGGTAGCCAACTACTATTACAGCATAATGCCTTTTGTCCTTAAAAATGAAGGGGCAACATACTAGAGGATGATTAATAAAATCTTCATGGAAGAGATAAGTCAAGGTTTGAGGTCTACATGAATGACGTGATCATTAAGTCCGACAATGAAGAGTTGCACAAAGAGCATCTAGCCAGTGTGTTCTAGAGGATCCGAGAATATAATATGAGGCTCAAATTGGAGAAATTTACCTTGTATAAATAGGTTTGTGGAAATATCTTTCTAAAATCTCTCAAGTTGATCAGATACTCTCTAGAATAATACTTGGGGACAAGAGTAGGTCATTTAAGTCCGAACCTGTATAAATCTCTAATGTTTTAAAATGTTTTCAAACTTTGATTTTCCAAATGATTTTGTATTCAACCAGATTTTTTCAAACCTCTACAGTTACCCCCCTTTTGTGTATTGAGTTACATGTTTAACACTAATAGAATTGTTTAGCCATATTTTTTTACGAAAATTCTCTTGTTTTTTTACAAAACATTGATCACTCATAGACGATCAGACAACCTTTCACACTTCCTCTATTTCACATTTTGAAGCTTCAAGTATTTTTTTAAATACATCAATCACATAAGAACTTCACTTGAATTTTCTTAGAGATGAGGCTTGATATATCTTCAAGTCGGACGTTATCATCAGAGGATATCAATGGTGATCATTAAACCCTAATTTTTCAGCTTTATTTGGAGGAAAAGCTTGATCAAACTCTCTTGTGTATCTCTAATCGCTTGATATAATTTTGGCATTTGCTTGTCTTTATATGTTATTGTCATCAAATTCAAGTTGCATCTTCATAAGTTGTCATCATATTCATATTGCATCTTCACGATGTTTACAAGTATAAACACATCTTGTTTGGCTTTGATCACTTCCTAATTAAACTTGAAAGCACATAGTTCCACATTATGTGAACTCACTTTAAAAAAATGGAATTGCATATGAAAAAAATAGGAATCTCTTTAAAATTATTTTTTTGCTAATAAATTTTCATAATACTTATGGTGTGCGGTTATTTTTGAAGGGAGATCATGAATTATCAAAGTAAATTAAGTGACTAAATAAGAATGTCTCATGCGATAGATCCTTACGAATGGTCATGAGTCATAGATTGATAGGGTACCTCTTATAACACATAATTATTGATTGTCGAAAAATGGATTGGTAATAAGCATCACACAAACAAAAGTGCCTTACTCATCCCATGTGAATAGAATTTCTAACACGAGAATCATTTACCTATAGTGCTAGTTGTAATAGAATGAAATTCTTAGAGAGAACAAGAAGTAAGTGTTGTTAGGTTTTTGAGAATTTATGAATGAGTGACTATCACCATAGGCGACGCCAGCGCCCTGCGACCTAGGGAAGTTGCCCGGGCTTTTCCTTATCTCGCTTGAACTTCAAAATTTCATCGCATTGGTCTCTCTCACTCAAGAAATCAAAAGATCAGAGTCAATCGTCTCTCTTTCACTCAGGAACACTGATCGTGTTTAGATGGCTGATTGTCACGAAAGCTCTTCTTCTTCTTCTTCTATTTCTTTCACTTTTAAGCTCAATTTTCGATGCGGAATCGTTGTTGTGATGTTATTATTTGTTGTTGCAGGTTGTGGTTTATTAATTGGTGAAGAATTGTTGTTGAATTCATTGTTTCATGCTATGCACACCAAGTGTTCGGTGAAATACATGAACCATGTTCTTTTGTTTTTCCATCATAGGTAAGAGATTCTTTTATCATTCTGGTCTTAAATTTTAATCTTCATTAGAAGTACACTTATTTATCAACAATAGGCTATAAAAAAATGAAAAGTGATTTGGGTTATGTATATTTGTAAGAAAATGGAGAGACTTTAATATATGATATTAAAAAAAGGCGAATGGTTTCTAGAAATGGCATCACCTCCTTCTTCTATCACTACCAACAAGGTGAACATTTTCTTTCCTTTCGTGTATCATTCATCTATCGCTAGCATCCTGCTGTTAATTGCACAGTTTATGCACTCATTAACACTTAAGAGTGATTTTCCACAATGTATAAGATTGTTTGAAAGCATGCTTATGATTTCTGTTGTATTGGCAGGGATTTAGCTTGGTCCTTGTGCAGCACAAGGGAAAGCATTGTCTTGTTGCATTTGGGGGATCAAAAAAAGAGGCATCAAATCAGGTTTAACAAATGCTAAAGAACCAGTATGAGTATGAGTTTTCCTTTAATTGAACTTCTAGGTTTCAACCTTTTTTTCTTGGCTATGACAGGTTGAAGTGTTGAAAACAGACTACCACCAAAGGTTCAAGTTCTATACTTGAAGAACATTCATCATCCACTCAACATAGAAATGACTCATCCCGGTGTTTCATCGACTCTATTGTTAGACAAAATCTAGTTTCTGCAATAAAAGGTAAGGTTTACTTCAAAATGTTTGTAAGGTAACAGTCAATTTATAATTTGTGTCCAGGCTTTATAATTTTTCTGGCTTCGCCACTGACTATCACCTTCTAATAGGAGTTTTATTTATAGAACCACTGTAGCTTACCAAGTGTTGTGTTTTTCTAATCTGTGCTAATGCATCATAAGAACTCACCACTATATTATTAATAAATCTTATTCATTTATTTAGTCTCTCATATATTTATTCTTATGTGTGGAATCCTATAGGATCTTGTAACATTGACAACAATATTAAATCATTTATTTAACATTATAAACAATAAATGGTATCTAGCAATACATCATTGCTTCCCTACGTGACAACAATGTCATGTGATCTAACATAATATTTCTATTGTAATGATTATGTATATAATTACTTTTTTGCCCTTATATGTATATTGACACTCAAGTATACTTGTTAATAACAAATACTATCTACATTTCATATTGACTTATTTTAGTTTGGTCATGCATTTTAAAGTCATAATCAAGGGACCCGTAGATATTACTTCCACGTATGTAGGACAAGAATACTATATCTAGGTCACTCATGTCCCACCTATATGACTCGTGGAGCACCAAATTTGCCAACTTTATAATTGTCTTATTACAAATAATGTTTTACAGTACTAAAGTGATTCACTTCTCATGTAGGAACCATGGTGGCTTCCGATCAAAGGGTGGCGTACACACTATCACTATAAAAACAACTTATGACACCTACATAATACACTATGTATTATTTTTATGTAATATTTTTATGGTGGGTTAATCAAGCATAAACATTGATCATAATATTTATACTTACGTGAAGATTTGATATTTTATTTTCATGATTTGTGATATACAATCAGTCTACTCAAAAATAATCTTTATGCATTTCTAATGTTCTCGCAAAATTGTGTAAATTCTATCTTTCTTTCTTTGCTTGCGATGATGTGTCTTCTACACCTTTGTTGCATTTTCCTCTAATTTTGCAAGTTCATCATTCACAAGAACATTTTAAAATCTAAAGATTCATTTTTACATAACATCTATCATAGTTCCCACCTTCAAATAATAATATATTTGCATGGAATTGATTTGACATTGTATTTGAGTTTGTCATCGATCTTAATCAAGAATTAATGGTTGTATCGAACCATACTCTACTATACCAATTTATTTGAGCAATTGGATGTACAATGCTTAAAAAGAAGGAAATTTAATAATTCGTGTTTTAAGCTATTACACTTTGTAAGATGAATATGATTAAAGAGAGGAATAATTCGCTGATAAGCGAAGTACATTTCATTTGAATTAATAAATGATTATATACAAGGGATTTTCAACAACATTGATGTACTAACTAACTAACCATCTCTTCATTAAACAAACTAACTACTAACTAACTTTAACAAACAATAAGTTGCAAATATTTGGACTAAATTATAACTCAACACATAATTAATTATAAGCTTTGAGACTAAAGTTACAACTAAGATCTTTATTAATTATAAACTTTGAAAACAAAACTACAACACAACAAGAACCTGTTTGTAATGAAGTTCAAGGACAAATATAGAGAAGGAAAAAGGAGAGGTGAGGTGAAAAAAAGATAGTGATATGTGTGAAGATTGTATCGGTGATTGTATCTAGTGGCCCACATAAGCAAGATTTATGAAGTCTTACAAAGAAATAAAATTGGTACTTATACGTTTATGCAAATAATAAAATTAAAAATTAAAAGTATATCGTAAGCATCTTGAATGGGAAGTGTCGCTAGTCGCTACATGGAGCAAGATAGAGAATCAGAAGAAGACTATAATAGTATTGAAAAAGTTGAACAATTTGACTAAAAGTATAAAAGTTTTGGATGGATTAGTAAAGACGTGTGGGAAAGGTGAAAGGTGAAGGGGGAGAAGGATGGTGGGTATGATGACATATGTAATATCACATTCCTTGTATGAAATGCTATGGGAATAATAATATCATGGTGACTGTAATGGACCCCTTTTTTGTTTTATTTGGATTGGACACTTAATATGTTTTTGTAAAGTTTCCTTGTCCGTTGGATTTTATTGTTCACATCCCTCAATTTAGTTTCACTTTCAGCTAGCTTAAGAGTTAACTCAACTGGTTAAAAAATAATAAAGTTCACAAAGGTTTCATATGGCATGACACTCATCACCTTACCGACCGAATTTTTAAGGATAAGCTAGATTAAAACTTTAGTTCTATCATGGTATTATAAATCTATCGATTCAAATCACCTACCATTTATATATGCGCACTAAACCCCTCAAAAAAAGTGATGGATGTGAGGAAATGTATTGAGAAAAACAAATCTTACATTAGTTAAAGATAGAACACACAAAGGGTTTATAAAAGGTGACATTCTTCACTTTACAAGTCGGTTTTATAGGGATGAATTAGGTCAAACTCTAATTCTATTATTATATAAACTCATCACCTTACAAGTCGGTTTTATAAGGATAAATTAAGCCAAACTCTAATTTTATCATGGTATCACGAGTCTATCAATTCGAGTCACCCACCATTTATATACGTACACCAAGCCCCCAAAAAAGTGATGGGTGGGAGGAAGTCTATTGGGAAAAAATCTCACATTAATTAAAGATAGAGGTCGTAAATAGTTTATATAAAATGACACTCCTCATCTTATAAGTCGGTTTTATAAAGATGAATTAGGTCAAACTCTAATTCTAACATGAATCACATCATATATATATATATATATATATATATATATATATATATATATATATATATATATATATATATATATATATATATATATATATATATATATATATATATATATATATATATACACGCACCAAGCCCCCAAAAAAAATATGGACGTTAAAAAATAAATTTACATATAATAACACTTAAATGAGTTTTATATAGATGAGAGTCAAACTCTAATTCTATTATTATATAAACTCTTCACTTTATAAAACGATTTTATAGAAATGAGTTAGCTCATATTCTAATTCTATTCCTACATAAATAGTGATGAGGAGTAAGTAGGCTATAGCAAATGGTAAGCTTCCATATTTGTATGCATGTGGATCATTATTGGGCTTGTTTGGCTTTTAACATGATGACAACATACGTAAGTGAAGGTGAAAGAGCGCAGACCTCGTTTTTCTTATCCTTTGTTCCCGTTCTATTCTATAATTAATTTGCTAAATTATTATTTCCAACAGAGGCAAAACACAATGAAGTGGGAGGCAATATAGCAGAGAGAATGGCATATAATTTTTCTTATTGACAAAATAATAACTGAAGCTCTATTGAATTTTTAAGACGAAAAATAAGTATAAAAGAACTAATACGTGGTTTTTTTAAACTGTTTTTAAATAGAGTTTGATTTGATGAGTTTTATTTATATTTTAGATAAAAAAAATTAAAATTTTAGCTTAAAATAAAGTCAAATGAAATATTTAAAAATAAATAAATGTTGCAAAAATGTATTATAATCTGAATCATACAGTGTAAACAAATAAATTTAATTGAAAAATTAATTCAAATCAAACTAAAAAAAACTTCCAGTGCGGTTTAAAAATTGAATCGAATCAACAAAAAAGAATTGGTTTTGTTCAGCTATCAGTTTTCATTTTTGAAAAATCGATAAATTGATTAACCGAACCGATATATTTAATTAAGTGTTGCATGCTTGCAACCCAACATATAATACAACATTAGCATGATCCATGAAGGCTGACCCAAACACTACAAACGCAAGAAAAATATGAAATTAGAAAGAAAAAAATATTGTAAACAAATAGTATGAATGCGTTCTTGAATATTCTAACTCACCACCATCGTTCTTCTAATCTCTTTTTTAAGGTAATGTTCATTCATATGAGGTGTGCAACACACATTTTAAACTTGATTGTCAATGCAAATTTGTCAAAAAAAAAAAAAAAAACTTGATTGTCAATGATGAGTTGAAAATAATTGACACATCTATTAGCAAAGGATTGTCTATAAATTTGTTAAGTCATCTCCATCTAGATTAGTTACCTTTAGAAGGAGTGTGTGCAACATAGATAATAAGGCAATAATAGCGCTTGATGCGACAACAGGGTGGAACTCTACATATTTCATGCTAGAAGTTGTTGCTAAGTAAGAAAAGGCATTTAAAAGACTTTAATAACAAGATAGTTAAAGTATTTAGTATTTTCTAAATCACTTCATTTGTGGAAGCCTCGTGCTTGAGAAATTATGAACTACTCCCTCTGTTCCTTTATAATTGTCACTTTTGTGAAAAAACTTTGTTTCTTTTTAAGTGTCACATTTCAAAGTTCAAGAAAGTATTTTTGTTGTTTTGTCAAAATTACCCCTATCATTATGTTAGAGAGAGAAAAAGTTAAATAAAGTGTTAGAAAGTTTAGGGTATTATTGGAAAAAGAATAATCATTACTTAAAAAGTAACAATAATCATTGGTTGTCTTGGTATGTGAAAAAACTTAAAAAGTGACAATTATAAAGGAACAGAGGGAGTATCAAGTATTCTATAAGTCACATCACCATTACAAGCCTCGTGCTCATTACTATAAAAAACACATCTAACATCGAACGTGAAATGCATTTGACCTGGGTTAAGGAAGCGAGGTAATGAAGGACGTCATGAAAAGCTACCACTTTAGGCCCGGGGTTATTTAAACACTGAGGGTAAAGCTATCTGCACGTGGGTTCAACCCCTAACATATGCATTTCTATTATTTTCAAAACTGGATGGCGCGCCTAATATTAACACTCAGTATTTTGTAAAATCGAGATAATATATCAATGTTATTACCTCGGTTTTATGTAAGAAAACCGGGGGCATAAGTTTTTTATTTTATTTTTTTGTACTGTCATTTGCACCTGTATAACAGAACCATATTACAGAATATAGAACCATATTTTACAGATTCCTAAAACAGAAACATTGTACATTTTGCCAATTTCTCAATCTGAAATATTGTACCACAAATATTCATTGATTACACCAAATGCAAACCCAAAATGGCACACACTTTATAATTTTACATAAAAAATAAAACAAATGATTAACCAACAAAAGCAATAACCAAAAAATCTCGGATACAACAAATCTTCCATGTCTCTTCAGATATCTTTTCTATAAAAGAGGATTTGTTTATATGCGAGATTCCAATCATATCCTAGGGAATCTCACTTAACAGTTGTTAAGCGAATCTTTAGATATCTGAAAGGTACTAATAACCCTGGCTTAATATATAGAAAATTAAAAGAGTACGGATTAGTAGAATATTGTGATGCTGACTATGTTGGAGATAGACTTGGAAGAAAAAGCACTAGTGGAAGCTGTCAGTTTCTTGTTAAAAATATGATCTCATGGTCCAGCAAGAGGCAATCTACAATAGTGTCATCAACAGTAAAAGTTGAATACATTGCAGCCTCTATATACAACACGCAAATACTTTGAATGAAAATCCAGCTAGAAGACTATCAGATAAAGGAAGGTAACATTCCTATTCTGAAGTATGACAGGTGTTCTGCATGCAACTATTTAAATGTTTGAAATGACCTTTTGGGAGCTCTATTTCTTGGAAACAAATGAAATTTTTCCTCTCTCTTAAGTCATTAATCTCTTGGTGTGTTATTGTTAATTATCGTGAACGTTTTCAAATAGTGTGTCTTGAATTCATCCGTCCATTCTCTGAACCTAGCTTTATCCTAAATCCTTTTTAGTGTCTCACACTCTTATTTTTCCTTCCTATTTAAAGACTTTTTTCCTCTCAATCTTTTCATTCATCACTCTCATTATTTCGTATTTCAAATCTTTTCTTTCTACCTCTTTTCAAAAATGGTTTCAAAAACTTTCCATGGTGTTGAACAACTTCTTTTTGTGGTCAATGAAAATTGGTCAACTTTGCAAAACTGAAAAAATCAAGGTTTTGATCTGATGAAGGATGTTCAAAGACAAAAATGGAGAGGTTATTTCAACATGCTAAACGGTCTCATCTACCCTAACCTCGTCAAAGATTTTTGGGTATATGCTTATGTTGGGCAAGATGATATGGCTATCCATTCCTATGTATATGGCTTCCCCATCACTATCACTCCCTTCCTTATTGCTGCTGCAATTGGTTTTAAAGAAAAAGGTTCCACCATTGAACAGTATCATTTTAACTCTACTATTTCCGAGTCTCTCAATTTCAACATCTATGACAACTTTTACCAATTCAATTTTACCAAATTCACTCTAAACAATGATGAATACAAGATGTGCTTACAAGAAAATTTACATCTGAAAGCATCAAGTCAAATTGTGAAAGGATCTTATCCAAAATAACTCTGATTCAAGACTTTGAAGTCTCAACATTCTCAAAGCCCTGAAGACACTCTGATCAAGCTTCAACAAATTTATCAGAAGCCTCTAACTCAAAGAGAGAAATTGACTCTGAACATTGTTCATCGACTCCACAAGATTTGTAGTCATGTGGCCCCATCGCTTCCCGTTGTCGTAAGCCCTAGTCCATCTATCTCAGGCTAGATTATCAATCCATTTGCCTGCATCCGGATTTGACAATACAATTTCACAGCGATAATGTTGGAATATTGGTTGAGTTAATGAATATCCAGCATTGACAAGAGTCTTCCGAAGAACCTTATCCTTGATCTCCCGCATGAAATTTTGCGTAATATGTCAAATATAGTAGACATGCATCGAAGTTGGGTTGTGTCAACCGTTTGCTAGATTGTTGTACGCACTCTCGATGGAAGCATGCCTATCATAAATCAAACAGAGTCCAAGTTGTGGAGCAACGTATGTCCGGAGATTCCTGAGAAAGAAATTCTAACCCCCAGCAGTTTCACCTTCCACAAGAGCGAATGCAACTGAAAAAATATTATTGTTTCCATCTTGTGCAATGCTCACACTATCCCCTGCAAATGACGGCCACTACAAGTTCCCTTATGCAACAAAGTAAGTTTATAACTCTATTTCAATTTTCTCACTCTCTTCTAGAAAAAATTGGAAATAACATGTTTCCTCTTTTTTTGTTTAAGGTTTTGCTATACAAGAATGGATTACAGCAAGAACTCGATGGGAAATAATATCTTGTTGTATCGACAACTTTTGGATCACCTACGACCTCAGGATGTACTACCACTAAACCTTTTATGAATCATATTTGTATTATCAACCATCTTCCAAATAATATATTGCATTCTTTTTCCAATGCAGTTTTATTGGATATCGTATCTGGGTCTCCAACATGATCCAAACCTTGAGGACGAAGTAGTTTGGACTGCAACAACGCCTATCATAAGGTTCAACATAGTGGAGATATATCAGAGTGATCGTTTGAAACTTCAATTTGGCATGCGTCAAGATATCCCGGCAACCCCAGCGTCTTTAGGCGAACGGCATCTCAAAAGATTAAATTACCAATGGGATGTCCAATATTGGAAAGAATTCGCACCAGAATGTTGTCAGATGTGGAAGGAACGTCGCCGATTTGTTCTCTGATTCCCCGTTGCACCATTTTCAATGCAACCAACTGAAGAATACATGAGTTGGTAAAGATCGTTTACAACCCCTGAACCGTATGTGTCCGACCCGTACTACTTGCACGACCCCCGCCAACAAATATACAACCAACAACCACCCCTAAAAACGCCAACAAAGCCAACACCAAACTCAATACCAACACCATCAGACATCCAAACACCAATACCAATACCAATACCCTTACCAAGTTGATTATCCAACTTCGTACCAATAACAACCATATCCCAACAACAACAAAGTCAATACACCCAACACCACGAGGCGGGCCTCTCCACATCCCATCCTAGCCCGGACTTGGGCCCAGATAATGAATACGACCCAATAATCCGGCAATCGTCACTTTACCGTAGCACCCAACAACATCCATATGGCTACACCAAACCCCAAGCAACAATGTCTTTTTACCAAGGCAATTCAAGTGTGTGGTGCTACCAACCATATATGGCTACACCACCACCCCCACCACGACGACAAAATTTTGATGGAATGGGGAACCGACTCTTTGACGGTACGATCGAAGAGTACATGGACAATGACCACATGAAGGGACTAATACAAGGTCCACCTACCCAAACACAACAGAAACTCCAAAGGGGTAGGGATCAACAACGTGTTCAACGTGTTCGGGTAGCCTAGGTGCGAAACTGACGGTCGTCACGGTGACGATAGGCATTAAAATATTTGTAATCTTTTTTTAAAAAAATTGTAATGCATGTTTTATCATTAATATATATTTTCATATTTTTAATTATTTATTAAATATTTAATTACATAAAAACAAAATTAAAAAATTAAATAAATAAAAAGAAAAAGAAAAAGGGCATAGGCGCCATCCCACATGGCAGTCCTAAATGGGCTTGCACATATGCGTCATACGGGTGGTGCATTAGTATAAAAAAATAGCATGTAGACTCCATAGGGGTGGCTCCTATATGTAGGGCATCCTCCAATTCTGGTTACCTAAATAATTTTTAAAAAATTAGGTTTTTCTTAAAAAAAAATTAAAAAACCTAATTATTTATATTTTTTTTCTTATATTTCATTTGATCTATTATAATTAAAAATAAATTTAGTGTTCCACATTCTGATTCTGTCTGTGTTTATTTCAGGATGGTAAATTAAATTGGTGATTCAAGTTTGAAATGATTGTGAACTTCATTTCAAAATGATTAATTTATTTTGATTGTATTCGTAATTTGACTTTAAACTTATTTTGATTATATTGGTAATTTGAGGGTGAACATGATATCACATTTTGGAGATTCAAGTTGGAAATGAAACTGATGGTGACCTTAATTTCATGATGGAGAACTTATTTTTGTTGTATTTGTAGTTTGATGGGTTCACCTTAGAATAAGCTCTCCAAATACAATAACGGAATTTTTTTTGTTCATCCATGTAGAATGAAAAACACTCTTGAAAATTTTAAAATATTCTTCGAATATGCATATTCGAAGACACTCGTATCACATTTTCAATTATTTCAGATATACATATTTGAAATCACTCTTGTTTAAACATTTTTCATTTTAACGTTGAATTTAAAATGTCAGGTGTTTTTTCGGATATGCTTCCGGAAAAAAAATTCTTCCCAAAAGAAATTTGGGATATTGGGATAATTCGGATATGCATATTTGAAGTATCTCAATATTTTAAATTTTTTTTTAAAAAGAAAATATTTATATATAATATAATTTAGAATAAATTATTATTAATAAAAAATAACTTAAATACAAATTGTTATAAATAAGAAATAAAAATATTAAATGAAATTTTAATTTTGTAATAATTTTTTTAACAATTTTTTTTAAATTATAAAAGTAATTATTATTTAAATGACTATAAAATTATGCATTTGGTGTGTTTCGATTAAACTTGAGAATAATTTTTTAAATGACTACAATATTATAATTTTTAATTTATATTAATTTTTTTTAATTAATTTTATAGGAGAATAATGTGTTGATTTAAATATTTAATTAATTACATATTTTTATAAAAATGATGTACATTTAATTATATATCTTGATTAAAATAATATATAATTAATTATATATTTTAATTAATACAATTAATTATATTAATTATATTATTAATACAATTGATTCACCTTAATTTTAATTTTTTTAAAAAATATTAAATTTTTTACGTACAGTAGAAACTCTTTAAATTAATAATGTCAGGACCAGAGAAATTTATTAATTTAGAGAGTTATTAATTTATCGATAAATTAATAATTATTAATTTAAAGAGTTTTTAAGTAATCATACTGTACATGTCAAACAAAAAGGCAAATTAGTCTATGCCTCTTAGAATTACGTTGCAGCAAACCTTGGGACTCAACGTAAATTAGTAACTGTTGTGTTCATATGCATTGGAAATCAATAATGACTTTTTAAGTATAATAAATTTAAACAAGAGGATCAAATGTGTTCAATGTATTCTTAAAGGAAAACAAACAATTATTGAATCATATTTCAATATAGTGTAATATATTTTTTCCAGTTTCTATGAATTATTAATATATTTTTTCCAGTTTCTATGAATTATTAATTTATGATTTTCTTAGGACCGAAAATTATAAAGGGATCTCCCGAAAAATTATTATCTTATTATTTTATCGAGTTTTTCAATTTTTTACATTGGCCCAAAGTATTAATATAAAGAGTTTTTACTGTATATGGAACTATAGGTGCATAAAGAAATTGCCTACGATAAGCTCTCTACACATTTAGAAACCTAATATTTAACCAAACCTAATATTTAACCAAGTAACAAAACACTTTTTTATGGCTGATCTCCTAATCTGTCTTTAAATAAAAGTGCTAAAAGAGATATCTGTTTTAACAAGGCATGTGTCTTTAAGTTCCCGAGTCTTTTAATAAAAGTGTTATAAGAGCTGTCTGTTTGAACAAGCCATGTGTCTTCAGGCTCTGGTTACCTCCTAGCTTCAGTAGTGAAAAATGACCCAGGCCTTCAACACCCAACTCATTGAGTAATTCAAGTCATTGGTAACCTGGTATTAATGTTCTTTACTTTTGGAATCACTGACTAATTAGATAAATAAAAGGACTTCTGGTACATAGAACTTGGCAGCTTCTGGTGCCTAGAACTTGCCAGAATAAACAGAATGAAGGTTTTGGTTTTGGGCTGCGACCAACCTTATTAGCAAGGATGAATTTACATCAAAAGGTGCGGATCTCATTATCAAACAAAAAATAGAGAACTAATACTGAATAATGTGAATCAAGCATCAGCGTTCTAAGGCATAATGAATACAAATTCATAAACTTATTTAGATTTTAGCAACAATTTTGTGATCATAACAATGAAGAAATATATATGTTCCACAGTGTCTTGCATTTAAAAAGCAAAACTATAACTAAACAAAATTGAAAACAAATAAAACAGTTTTTCCCAATGTTAGCAGGACTTCAATCTTGAGTTGCAGCTCCTTGGTTGAGTTCAGCAAACCTCATGCCAACACGCATAGAGTGCTTTAGAAATTTTTCTGCACATCTTCGAACACATGTTTCCTCCTGCTTTTGCAGGGATTTATGCTTAAATGTATCGACACAATCGTGAAAGCATCTCTCCACCAAGTTATTATACATTCTCAAGCTGCAACGCAATTTTTAAATTATAATTAGGTAACCCCATCTTACAACATGACAATCAATGCAATCCATATAATTAAACATCAAAAATACAACATTAAGCTATCCCACATAAAACTACAATTAAAGCTGCCAAATGGATACCAACAGGCAAAAGTCATTGTAGACTTCAACTTGAAGTGACAATGTCATGAGTACCATATTAAGTAGAAACGAAAAATCAACAATAAGCATTAATTTATCCCACCTAATGAACTAGTCAATAGGGTAGCACTCTCCTCACGAGCTTAAATCATACAAAGTGGGGGTTTTATCGAGAATTGGACTACTACGGAAAGAGCTTCCAATAAGATGGATTAAGGTACGTCACCGAATAATCATAATACAAGTGAAGCTGCTAAATACCACCAAGTGAAAATCATTGAAGATGTTGGCTACTAAAGAGGTGGAAATGTTAAGAGTCTCACATTGAGTAGATAACAAAAATCAATGTGGTAATTAAGCCATAAGGTCCTCCCACCTAATGAACTAATCTTTTGGGGTATATTTTTCTCATGAGCTTAGGTCATAACAATCTTCATTAGACAAAGCCTACCGGAGGTGCTAAAATATCAAACATGAAACTAACAACTAACACATGACAGCTACAAGTGATTGATTACAAAAAAAAGAAATTGCAGAGAAATAAATCACTTAGTAAAAATGTAGTTCCCAAAACGTCCAAAAGCAACATTCAAAAGTCAGAGTGGTTTTAAGGAGAACATCATTATGGCTTCATAGAACAAGCAAGCACAAAATTTGCAACTACTGTGCTTCCAATAAATTAAAAAGAAGTATGAAGCGAAATTCAACGCATGATAGTAAATATAATACAAACCAACAGAAAAAAATCAAATTGAAAGTAACCAAACCAACAGAAAAAATCAAATTGAAAGTAGCCCATGTAACAACTTTGAGGAGTAACATAAGCAACAGAAAATAAATATTACTTTTTTATCAAAAAGAAAAAGGGGTTAATGTACACCATCACGTATGATAGATTAATTAAGCTGCCAACTATGTTATTAATCACAAATAGCAAGGTGTAGCACCAAACCCCTAAACTGATGTAGCGGGATAGTCACTATTGCAAAGACTAAAAACCAGTGTGCAAAATAAACATAAATACTCAAAAATAGAAAAATAGAAAGAAAAAGAAAACTAAAGAGACTTGTACTTCATAATTAAAGTACCTAAAGTATATAGCATTTGAAAAACATAACAGAAGTGAACCAAAAGTAGGAAGAACATAAGGATTGTTTGTGAGCAAGAACATAACAAAACGAATAATATAATATTAGTCTTAAAAGGGTCTGAATTGTCATTTATACCCTTAAAAAAGATAAGGGTTTTAAAAAAATGACTTGAGTTCATTATTGATAACATATGCTCCCAAAGGGAAAAGAGATGCCAACAAATGGAAATCCAGGTAGATTATGACTCTTTGAGAGATGACAATGTTACTGTCACCATATTCAGTAGGGGGAAAATCAACATGGTAATTAAGCATTAAGCTTTCCACCTAATAAACTTGTCTTTAGGGTAGCACTCTCCTCATGAGCTTAAATCATAGCAAGTGATGCTTTTATTGAGAGTTGGACTATGGAAGGAGCTTCCTAAAAATTGAATTAGGGTACACCACAGCATACTTATAAGTAAGTGAAGCTGCCATCGAAGAAATGGATACCATGAAGTGAAAGTTGTTGTCGATGATGGATATTAAAGAGGTGGGATTGTAAGAGTCTCACACTAAGTATATAATAAAAAAATCAATGTGGTAAAAGCCGAAGCTCACAAGTCACAAGCCTAATGAACTAATCTTTTGGGATAAACTTTCCTCATGAGTTTAGGCCATAACAATCTTCATTAGACAAAACCAGCCAAGGATACTGGTATATCAAACATGAAACTAACAACTAACACATGGCAGCTACATGACAGCTACAAGTGATTGATTACAAAAACAAGAAATTACAGAGAAATAAACCACATTCAAAAAAATGTAGTTCCCAAAACGTCCAGAAGCAACATTCAAAAGAGTCACACTGGTTTTAAGGAGAACATCACTATAGCTTCACAGAACAAGCAATCACAAAATTCACAACTATTGTGCTGCCAATTACTAGTATGAAGCGAAATTCAACACAAGACACTAAATGCTACCAATACAAACCAACAGAAAAGAACAAATTAAAAGTAACCCTAAATGTAACAAAAATAAATATTAATTTTTCATCAAAAGAAAAAAGGGTTAGATTTAGAAAACCTGTCACGGACTTGGAGCTGATCGATCATGGCAGTCATTCTCTGTTGATCTTCCGCCGGAAGAGAAGCCATATCAGCAATCATGTTTGGGTCCATTTTGGATCGAACGGCGTCTAGGGTTTTGAGAATGGGTTTTTTGTGCTTTAGAAGTAAACCCTAATAGAGTGTGGAAGAAGATGAGATCGCAATACTATCAGCCGCTACTTTTCCCATATGGTTTTGTGTTGGGCTTTTATACGGTGCTTGGAGATTAAACCTGCACGTGCCACTGTTCTAGTTACACTTTTTTACACTTTTATTTTTTAGCGAGGTAAGTATTTTGATTTTTTTTAGAAAAAATGAGTCATGATATTTTTACACTGTCAACCAATCACCACCATGCATCTAATTAAAACATTCTTTTATTTAAAAAAAACTTTAATGACATGGCATATTCATGACTCCCTATTGAATAACAGTGTAAATTAGTTTTACACTGTCAGTGCACTACCTTTTAACTCTTTTTTTATTATTTAATTTTTATTTTAAAATTCAGCAATTTGGTTTTTTATCTAATATACCTCTATAAAAATCAAAGTACTTGAAAAAAATCAAGTATACCCTTTTATAAAATGTTTAAACTTCTTTGATTTCATGAATAAAAATGGCTATTCAACACCATACTTTAATTAAATTAAATATACATCTATAAAAATCAAAGTATTTGAAAAATCCAATTATACCATTTTGATAAAATGTTTAAACCTTTCTGATTCCATGGATAAAAATGACTAGTCAACACCATACTTTAACCTCATTCATTTGGTATTTAATATTGCTAATATGTGATGCTTACAATTTTTGTTTAAATTAAACTTTATTTTTGTATAATAGATTTTAAAGGAAAGTTAGAATGACAATCAATAATACTAAGATGTAGTATATAGAACATTTTAGACTGTTTTTAAATCTACAAAATTAGTGAATGGTGTAGGTTCAATTTGAGTTATTAGTTTTAAAGCATTACCAGAATATTAATGCATAGTCGTGTATAGTCGTTTAAGGAATATTGAAAGGCCATTTACAACTGATAATCCGCACAACTTCCTATTTCAATACCATTATTGCAAATTTTTGTTTTCTATGCTTGGTATCTTCCATAAAAACCCTAACAATGTCAATAAAAACCACAACTTCTCATTTTCAAGCTTCAAGTCTAAACCTTAATTGTAAGTCCGGATGAAACAGCGCCGACGGTGAGGGTTTCAGATTCTGAATCAAGCTTCATGATATCTTCTTCTTTCGTCTTTGTTTCTGTTTATTTCTGAATCACTTTTCAAATAATCACTTTCCAACACATAGAGAAGATATGAAAGATGGAAGTTGTTTATTATGAACATTTCAAGTTCATCGGCGATGCCATTTTAGAACTCAGTATCTGCAATCACCTTTTATTTTTATAAATCGACAATCTGAATTTTGATGTTTGTGAATTTTTTTCTTTGCATTTTGAGATTAATATGTTAAACTTTAGATTTGTTTTTTCTTTGATGTCATGGGATATGCTTGAATTGGATTGTTTATTCAGCTTGGATTGGCTTATTTTTTTTAGGTTTCACAATACATTTTTTTTATATAATATTTATTTTAACTAATTATAATATTTATTTACTTGACAACAAATTAACTAGACATTAAAATAATAAATTCAATATTTATCACTATTAAATGATATTTATTTATAAACATAATTAAATATGAGAAACGTATTCATCGTTATTTAATAAGTAAATTTAAGATGATATGACAAATATTTAGTTTTACAATTATTTTTATAGACGCAAATATTATCAATATTTTTATAAACGATAAAAATTCAACTATTGATAAAAACTCAACTACTGAAATAAGTTAAAAATATTTTTATAAATGATCACACGGGTTCAAAGCACTTATAAACGAGAACAAATCTAGATGTTGATATAATTATCTTATCTACTTAATATAAATCCAAGGTTGTCATGATGGAAACCCTAGCCACATGTCACCTTGGTAGCCACTCTAAACTAAAAACCCTAATAATATTTTTACTATTTTGCCCCTATATTAAAAATAAATAATAATAATAATAATAATAATAATAATTAATATTCAACTTCAAACGAAAATATTTATTAAAAAAATTTAAATTTAATTCTTACTTTTTAAATCATATTTTATTTAATTTTTATTTTAATAAATACTAAAATTGTAACTGCTAATATATAAACATTAAAATATAAAATAAAGAGAAATAGGAATATGCACTGACAGTGTAAAATATTTTTACACTGTCAACCAATCACAACCATGTATCCAATTAAAACACAATTTTAATTTAAAAAAACTAATATGACATGGCAACTGTAATGATTTTGATTGGATGTATGTGTAAAGTTTGTTTACACTGTCAGTGCACTACCACTAAACTCTAAAATAAATACGTTAAAAGTTACTACTCATAAAAAAATAAAAAATAAAACAAATATGTAGAAATATTTTATAATTTATGATAGTTAAATTCAAAATATAAAAAAAATGATTTAATAGAAAGTAAATCTTTATTTCATAAAAAATTAATATACAATTTTTTAAAAAAAAATATTTTGATTTTATATTATTAAAGTATTAAAAAATCCTTATAAACTTTAAACTATCATATAACTTAATGTTAGTTCTATTTTTAAATTATTATTTTTATAATTCAATTCTTTAACATATATTTTTTGGTTAACTTATAAGTGTATTTAATTTTTATATTAAGTCAATCTTTAAGTAGTTAAGCGTTATAGATTTAATTATGTTATATTTTTATAACTGATATCTGTGCACAAGTGTTATAAAAAAATATTTGTGTTATTTTTTAAATATAATTATATTTGTATTATTATTATTATTATTGTTATACAATTTTTCTTACATTAACGCATTAAAAATTCAAAACTCAAAAATTTGTTTTCCCTTTTTTAATAAATTAACAAAAAATATATACATTTAGAAATATAAATATAAATTCAAATTTTCAAGAAATTCTAATAAAAATATATACTAATAGAAATAAATAAAAAATTAACTTAAAAATTAAGTGATTCAAATTTTAATGCAATTTCTAATTTACTTTAAAATACATATAACATTAAGTTATAACTACGTATTTGAGTTTTTATTACATACTCTTTATATAAAGTTTTAAAAATTTTAAAAACATCATAATGTAACCGTTATACTTTCAATAATTTTAATGAATTAAACTTTAAAATACACAATTAATTTATCGCATTAAAGGTTCCAAAACATAAAAAGTAACCATTATTTATATCAATTGTTATATTGGAACTCCCATATATAAAACTTATTTATATTATTATTTTTGAATATAGAATTTTTAAAATTTTTTTATTTTGAAATTTTAATGTTATTAGTATTGTTGTTAGACAATTTTTCAATTTTTTTTATTTTAATGCAATTTCTAATTTACTTTAAAATACATATAACATTAAGTTATAACTACGTATTTGAGTTTTTATTACATACTCTTTATATAAAGTTTTAAAATTTTTAAAAACATCATAATGTAACCGTTATACTTTCAATAATTTTAATGAATTAAACTTTAAAATACACAATTAATTTATCGCATTAAAGGTTCCAAAACATAAAAAGTAACCATTATTTATATTAATTGTTATATTGTAACTCCCATATATATAAAACGTATGGGCAATGCTAACGAGTGCCCCAGGGGCACTGGTTAAGAAATTAAAAAGGTAAGTTGAGCATTGTTTAATAAAGTAAAAAGATATGTTTTTATCCAAAATATATGTATTAAATACATTGAAAATATAAATAATTAACTTTTTTAAAGAAGATTAAGTGTATTCATTGAATTGAATCTAGAATATTTTCTTAATTTAGAATGCTTAACCAGTGCCCCTGGGGCACTCGTTAGCATGACCCAAAACGTATTTATATTATTACTTTTGAATATAGAATTTTTAATTTTTTTTTATTTTGAAATTTTAATGTTATTAGTATTGTTGTTAGACAATTTTTCAATTTTTTTTTAAATTTAAGATATTGAAAAATTCAAGACTGAATAAAATAATTTTTCATTATTTGTTAAATATATAAAAATATATGCTCATAGAAACATAAATAGAAATATAATATAAATTTAAAACTTTAATATTATTATTGTTTATGTTAGACAATTTTTTTTTTTTACATTACAACATTGACAAGCTCAAAACTCAAAAAAAATAGTTTTCCATTTCTTAATACCTATATAAAAACATATACATATAGAAATGGAAATAAAATATAGATTTAAAATTTCAATATTATAATAATCATTATTATATTTCTAATATATTTTTCCACTGTTTAATTAATTAAGAAAAATACATACTTATAAAAATAAAAATAAAAAAAATAAAAATATAAACTTAAAATTTTGAAATTTTAATATTATTGTTATTATAAGTTTTGTTAGACAATTTTTTTTACATTAAGTAATTGAAAAATTCCAAACTCTAAAAATATTTTTCATTTTTTAATAAATTAATAAAAAATATATACTCATACAAATAGAAATATAACTTCAAAATTTTCAACTAACTCCAATAAAAATATATACTTATAGAAATATAAATTAAATTAAATTCAAATTTAGTGGTTCATATTCTAATGCAGTTTCTAATTTACATATTTTTGAGTTTTTATTAGATACTCTTTATATAATTTTTTAAAATTTTAAAAACATCATAATGTGACAGTTAGTCTTTCAATCATTTTAATTCATTAAACTTTAAAATACACAATTAATTCTAATGCATTAAAAAGGTTTAAAAGTAAACGTTATTTATATTAATTCTCATATTTATATTAATTAATATATTGTAACTCCCATATATATTAATTCTTATTTATATTTATATTTTATTATTCTTTATAAATACCTCCTTCATTCTCAGTATTTCGTCATCTCATTACACACGATTATTTTACTAACAATTAAATTATTTGGATTTGCCAAAATGTCTAAGATACAATATTTTGAAAACATATCAATATCCAATATTTTGTATATTTAAAACATATCAATATACAATATTTTGTATGTTTAAGATTAAATTTATGATATGTTATTGTTTTGTTGTTTGTAGGTATCTCTTCCATGATAACTCTTGAGTATTTGAGATTTTGAAGGGGTTGAAATTAAGTTGAAGATTAGATTCACACAAATCTAGCCGAGGATGGAAGTCTCAATATGTTGATGCTTGGTGAATATGTATTATTTTTATTAGTGTATATTGTTGTAAATTATTAATTATAATTAATAATATGGGTGTGTTCCAAAATGACAAGGAAAATATGCTAGTGGATTTGAATTTTGAATTTGAAAGTTGGCAACTCTTCATGAATTGTTGCAACCGTTGGTGAACCATGCTATGGGCCAAAAGTCATAACTCTTGGAAAAGAAATTGTTTCACCAAGGGTCGCTACCTTGTGAAACAATATCAGCATGGCCTATAAAAGCATAATTTCGGATTCAGAATTAAGAATACAAATATTCAAATCCTCTAGAATAATTCCAGAGCACTATTCGCTACATTCGAGTTTTCGCCGGTCTTGCGCAAACTCGAGAAGGCTGAATTATCCTGGGTATTCCTGCGTAGAAACTCCAAGACAAATTGGGAGTGCTTGAAATACTATAAGGAAAGTGTTCCGTACACGATTCTAGCCTCGATTCTATTCGGTTGAAATTAATTTTCTAACAATCTTATAGTATTACAAATAATGGCAATCGAGGATCCGTATCAAGAATTGTCATCATGATTTCGGGTACGTTTTTATTATTTCTCATAAAAAATTAGCACTGGAAATTATAATATCAACAATATTATAAATAGAACTTTTCTATAAATTGATAGATTATTGATATCGTTATTATGATTTTCCAAGATCATAATATTCATTTCGGAAATTATTATATATTGATATTGATCATTGAATAATCTTTGTAATCTGTAATGTATAGTGATATATCTCAAATAAGCATATTTGAAAATGTCAATATGCATTGTTCTAAAAAATAATGAAAACGTAAAACTGATGAATTGATTTGTTTTTTATTTTGTTGACAAATGATGAATTGATTTGTTAGTTTGTAATTATCACTTGTTTAGGAACGTAAGACAATTGCATATTACAATAGTGCATTATTTCTCTGGCAGTTTTTCATACACATACAACGTTATTACGTAATTTATTTGTACAAAAAAAAGAATAATATATGCATCAATTTTAATTCTAAGTTGGCAATGCAGTATTATACATATAATTTGTTTTAAAGAAAACCCGGCACCGTTTTGTGAATGAACAGATGCCATGATTCGGCATAACATTGTGACAATTCATTTTATTATTAAGAAGGCAAGTATAAATTTACTATTAGAATATATCCATGCATATATACAGTAAGCAATTATGTGTTTTGGTATTGTGTTATCTTTATGAGTTTCAATACTGTCTTAACTTAAATATGTAAAAGTAACACATTTGATTTTATATTGTTTTCTATTTTAAATTCATCTAATACACAATCATGTATATTATGTGTATATTTTATATTGTGAATTCAAATTATGAAATTGAATTTTAATTTGGATTTTATGGGAATAACATGTTTGTATTCAAAGAGATTTATTATTATAAGACATATAGTGGTAATTCAAAATTAATAAAATTATTTAGATTTTAAATTTGGAGTCTAATGATTGAATCCTGAGATATGGAATTTTTATTTATTTATTTTGAACCTTATCTCGGAGGATAAGGATTTCGAGTCGTACAAATAAGAACCTTGTGAAGAAGGTTCTCTACAGATTGTTGAAATACAAATAGAAAGTTCATCAATGATTGTTGAAAAACAACTTGAACTTAGAATAAGCAGAAAGTCCAAAATGCTAAGAATCTAAAATCGAACAAAATCGCTTTTCGACTTATTTCTCTTGTGTAGAAGGAAATAATGAGAGATTTGTTCGTAAGATTCCTATTATTCTTCAAGTGGAAGATGGTACTAAGAGTTACAAGGAATAACTTCAAAGGATTCATCCTTTTGATATGATGTTATCCAAGAAGAAATGGATTCAAAAATGTCAAACCATACTTGGTTTGATGCAAGTGAGTGTTTAGAAGGAAGTACCATAAATATGGTACACTAAACACCTACAAGTCTAGGTTAATAGCCAAGTGTTTAGACAAAAGGAATGTGTTAATTATTTAAACACATATGCACTAGTAGCAAGAACGACAACAATTAAAAGTATTGTTTGCATTAGTTTTTGCATGAACTTATAGTTCATCAAAAGGATGTCAAAATGACATTTTCTAAAATGGAGATCTCGATGAGGAGATTTACATGGAGAAATCAGAAGGTTATATACTTCATGTTAATGAACAAATAGTGTACAAGCTTGTTAAATCCTTGTATGGATTAAAACAAACACCGAAACAATGACATTAAAAGTTTGAATTTGTCATTGTAAGATTCTTCGATTAAGGAGGAAACTTACAAATTAAAGAGGAGACACGCAAGTTAGGGGGAGAATTCCCAATCTTATCAAAACAAGAATTCAAAGAGTTTGTCATCATCAAAAAGGGGGAGATTGTGAAGAATATATCTTATATCTAGTTTTGATGAAGACAAAGACTATCAAAGAAGAAAGAGGATCAAAAGTGTCATGTACATCAATGATGTGGTTGATCAAGAAGGTTGAACATAGAAGTTCAAGAGAAGATTTGAGAGAAGTGAACATAACTAAGGTACTCATTACAATTAATACTATTTATTTTAAATTGCTCATAATTTAATCTCTCACTTCATCTAAAAACCTTCTTGCATCATCATGCATGATTATCTAAAACACCTTTTTCATCTAATTCTTGTGATAAGTGTTTGTACATAAAGTTGTGTAAGAATATTGTGATATTCCTTTGTCTCTATGTTGATTACATGTTGATCATTAGCAACGAGATGAATGAGATCTTAGAAACAAAGAGGTTTCTAGCTTCCACATTCAAGATGAAAATCTTGAAATAGTGGACACTCTTTTCGATTAAAGTAAAGCGAAAGAGTGGGGGTTGAGAAAACCACATTCAAGATGAAAGATCTTGGATAAGTTGACACTCTTTTGGAGATCAAAGTAATTCAAAAATAGTGGGGGTTATGAACTTAGTCAAAGACACTTTGAGAAAGTTCTTGATAAGTTCAAACTATCATGTTTCAAGAAAGTGAATATTCAATTTGATCTTAGTGTCAAAATGATGATGGAAGAGATGTGGCTTTATTAGAATACCCAAGTGAAATTGGTGTTCTAATGTAATGTACTAGACCTGACATAGCATTTGCACTTAGTAAATGAGTAGATTTACTAGCAATCCAAATGGTGAGCATTCCAAGGAAATCACAAGGATTTTGATTATCTTTCAAAACAAAATCTTGACCTCCATTATGGTAGGTTTCCTACCATAGTAGAAGGATATACCAATATGAGTTGGATATCGAGTGTTGGAGTTCATATATTTACAACTAAGTGGATATGTACACTAGTTGGGGTGAAATTTCTTGGAAGAGCAAGAAACAAAGATGCCTCACTCTCTTGACCATGGAGCCATAGTAGTATGTGGATCTCGCTTCCACTGGTCAAGAAGTTGAATGGTTGAAGGATCTTCTGTTGGAAGTTCCATTGGCTAAAGACGATGTTTCAAAGGTGTAAGTGTAAAATGAAAAATCTGGGCACTGAGGCCTTAGATATTCTTTCGTGAGAAAATTGATTAAAGATGTAATCATTTAATTCACATATATACGATTGATCTATAATTTGAATGTTTTATTTACTAAACTACTGGCCAGGGATTTAGTAAAGACAACCTCAAGAGGTGTGAGGTTGAAACTCCTTGAATAAGTGTTCCAACAATGATAGCAACCCAATCTGAAGTTAATACATCTTAACCTAAGATTCAATGGGTAACAACAAGTCGTTGATTTGGAAGATGGTGCAACGTTTTGTGACAATGTTGACTATTACATAATTGAGGGTTGAGTTTTTAGAAACTCTTAATGAAGTTCTATATCGAGGAGGATATGTATCTTAAGAAATAGATACAAACTGAACTTCACCTATATGAATTTCAAGATGGTGCCGTCTTAAAGTGAGAGTTGGAGTTTCTCTCATGAAAAATTCATGAAAACAGGAAAAGCACATGGCCATAAATAGTGCTAGGCGAGATATGTAGGCGAAGAACCTTTAAAGAGTGTGTGTGTATAGTAACGCCGGTCTGATCACATGGGATAACGGTTCAAAGCATAGCTACCTAACGTTCCGATTAGGCTTTGCGTTGTCTTTACTAAGGTTAAGTTCAAATCGAAAGATACCTAACTGTATTAACACTCTTTTGCTTTCTATATTCTAGAATTAGACTTGTCATTATTAGAACAAGTGGGGGATTGTTGTAAATTATTAATTATAATTAATAATATGGGTGTGTTCCAAAATGACAAGGAAAATATGCTAGTGGATTTGAATTTTGAATTTGAAAGTTGGCAACTCTTCATGAATTGTTGCAACCGTTGGTGAACCATGCTATGGGCCAAAAGTCATAACTCTTGGAAAAGAAATTGTTTCACCAAGGGTCGCTACCTTGTGAAACAATATCAGCATGGCCTATAAAAGCATAATTTCGGATTCAGAATTAAGAATACAAATATTCAAATCCTCTAGAATAATTCCAGAGCACTCTTCGCTACATTCGAGTTTTCGCCGGTCTTGCGCAAACTCGAGAAGGCTGAATTATCCTGGGTATTCCTGCGTAGAAACTCCAAGACAAATTGGGAGTGCTTGAAATACTATAAGGAAAGTGTTTCGTACACGATTCTAGCCTCGATTCTATTCGGTTGAAATTAATTTTCTAACATATATGATTTAAAATTTTATATTTTTAATTATATATATATATATATATATATATATATATATATATATATATATATGTTTAATTTTCTTCTTATTTATGAATAGTATGGAAAAATTCATGCAAATATTAGAAAAATGAAATACATATATTTTCATTTGACATTATATTATGTCATTGCTACTCTAGAGGTATATGTACTAAAATTATTTAAAGAATAATAGTTTCACTATATGTAACCTCTTACTAAACTTTTTGAGCATGCTAATAAACAATTTTTTTTTTACATATAATGCTATTTTTATACACATTTAAACTAAATTTTATATATTGTAACTTTTTTGATTCCACAATTCTCTGCTGACAAAATAAATAATAGTTAAGTTTTTCTTATAACAAGATCAATGGGTTAATTTTTTTCTCTTTCAAAATAAAATTTATTGAGGATTAAAGTATGATGATTAATTTTAATAATTTTATGTATTGTTCTATTATATAAAAAAATTTAATAAAATGATGATATAAAATCTTATCTACCAAAATTATGCTTATAAAAAATATATACTTTTAAAAACATTTCTTTTTATTAAATTTTATAATTTTTAATTATAAATTTTTTAATGAAATATTTAATTCTCACCTTAATAGTTCTTATTTTAATTAATAAAAAAATTATAATCTCTTTTTTGTCTAATTCTCACTTTTAATTTTCATTTAAATAGGTTAATATTCTAACGTCTTTTAACATAAAATATATTAGCAACAGGGCCGGCCCAACACATCTCGAGGCCTAAGGCGAAATTCAAAATTAAATATTTTTAATATAATAAAAATATTCTTTTAAAATTAATATATTTTAGATGTTTAAACATATAAAGTCATTAAATTATCATAATTAACTTCATTTAATATTTTATTTTAATTGATAATAAAAATAACTCATCTAAATACTCTTCTCATTATATAAAAAAATCATAATTAAAAACAATGCCAAAATTGTTTTAAAAAATTTAATCAAATCTCTTATTATATTAAAAGAAACTCAAAAAATTATTTTATACAAATGTGAAATTTAAATTAACAAATCAAACAATGATATTATTAATATATATTATTTGTTATTATTTAATTGATATATAACATAATTTAAAAATTTATTTTTTTAAAAAAAATAATTAAAATAATTATATAAATATACGATAAAAATGTGAGGCCCTAGGCGGTAGCCTTGGTGGCCTACCCCTAGGGCCGGCCCTGATTAGCAATTGTTTTCTCTTTCCTCAATAAAAATAAGAAAAAATCATTATTATAAAAAAAAATTACATCAAATACTCTTATAACTTATAATATATTTATGTTATATTTTTTATATTTAAATTTAAATATTATAATATAAAATCTATGTTTCTATATACCTCATAAAAAACATCTCTCAAGTAAAAATTAAAATACAATATATCATGTGAAAGAATAATATCTCTTCTATTTCTTAATCGACTAAAAAGTATTTAATTTTTTACTTAACTATCAATTGAACTGTTCATTTCATAAAACTCATCATTTTTTAAATTTTATTTCTTACCATTTTTGCTTTTATTTTCTTTCATTATCATTTTAATAGTCATTGAAATTATAATTAATACACATTATAATGATGATGATACATAATATGATGTTAACGAATGAACAAGTATTTTAAAATATTTTAATTTTGTTGGCATTCATTTAAAGAATTATCTTTGAAAAAATGACAAGCACTCATTAAAATGTTGATATGGTGTAAATCAATTTAATTAATAAAAAAAGTTATATTACCATAATAATTTCATAGTATTAAATATGTTTATATTATATTATAGATTTTTACTCACTTTTTAAAATGATTGTATTGAACATGATTAAAAAACAAATTCAATATAAAATATCAATACAAATATATTTTATATGTATCCATAACAATTTAATAAAATTAATCCGCGCATCGCGCGGGTAGCCGTCTAGTTAATTAAAGTTGTTAAGTCTCTTAAGGAGTTCTTGGCGCCAAAATGAATGATATTTTTTTTGTGAATCAATATAAACTTTGATTAATTCAAAAACAGCTCTATACATGGCGATCGCTCGGATCCAGCCCATCAAAAATCAAACAAAGACAAACAAAAACCCACAAAAAAACCAAGACTACTAGCTCATCAACCTAGCCATGTACTCTCTAGTCTTTTTATGAAACCACCCCCTGTACACTATCATATCTATTATCACTTCCTCAACTTTCCTATCTTGTATACTATTTCCAAAAAAAAAATTCATTTCGATATCTCCACACTTCGTATATGCACTCAGTGGCTGCTAACTTGAGAATGGCGGCTTGTCGGCTTTTCCCTTTGCTTTTCTTCGCAATCCAATCAAACTCCTGCTCCCATCCAAGGGGGTCATGGTCCACCTGAATCCATTCAAATACATGTTTCCAAATAGCCTTCATTTCAACACACTCAAAGAAGAGGTGTTGTTGACTCTCCTCTGCCTCACAGAAATAACATGTGTTTGTGTCTATCATCCCCCACTTGTGTAATCTTACTTTAGTGGCTAACCTCCTGTGGCAAGCAATCCACATTTGGAACACTGCCCTAAGTCGAGCTAAGTTTCCATATAGCATATGATTCCAATTGACTTGTTGTTGGTTCTCATGTAGTGCCATGTATGTCTCTTTCATTTTGAACTTTTCTCTTTGTAACACTACAACATTTTGACTATACAGCAACACGGGAAAAGCGTTGCAAAATCATTAAAAACCGTTTCCTTTGCCTATAAGAACGGTTTTAAGACCGTACCAAACCGAGGCGTTCCTTTAGCCTTTCGCAACGGTTTTCTTAACCAACTGCAACACCTTTTCATGAACCGTAGTGTTATACCCCAAAATTTGCCCACATATTTTTCAAGAAAACTCCAATCTGAAAATTAAGGGTCTCATATAATCATGGATTTTTATTTCAACAAATATCCTGACATATGAAATACTTAGTTTTTAGAATCTTTCTTATACAGTAATTTGGCTTGCAGTTGAATTTATTCTTACGCAAACACCAAAAACTGTTTATTACTTCACACATGCTATTTATTTATTTACAGATAAATGGTACTGACACAATTGGTACAGAGTTAAATCTTTTTTGCAGGCGCAAAATCAGGAAACTCAGACTGTACTGGTAACAGTAAACATTAGTTATTTATTATGTCTGTGTTTTTCTAACAAGTCAAGTAAATAAACTTTCATTTTTCACATAAAACAAAAACAAAAAAACAACAAAAAGAAAATTAACTTTGACTGTTGATTTTTCACTCTAACTGCTACATCAATACCTGAACAGTCAGTTGACAGCCAAACTGCTGGCAGTACAATTCTCAGTGTTTTGTACCATCAATCAAATCAATCTTTCACAAATCAAAATTCCAAGATTTTTGTTCTAGAAGTCTTCTGAATATCACGCGATTAGCAGAGACTCAACACTGCGCAAAAATCAGGTACGCTCAACTGTCTCCTACACAAACAGTCCCTAATCAGGGTTTTTCTTGTTTTTACAGGAGCAACAAGTTTTGAGAGCTCAAATGGATTTCATACACATCCATATATCTCAAAGTACCATCATACAAATTTTCAAACTTCAATTCACTCAGACGCACCGTCGGCAGCTCAAACAGTCAACAGACGACCCGTTTGACCAAAAAAGTCAACAGACAGTCAAAAATGAAATTTTTTGTCAAAGTCCATATTTTGTCAAAGGATTCATCATTTGATCATTGGATGATCATAATTCATCAAGGAAAGATCAAAAATCAACAAAACCCTAAGATTCAAAATTAGGGTTTTTGCCTGAAAAGTCAACTCAACTTTGACTGATCATAACTCTCTCATCCTTCATCCAAAAAATTCAAACCAAAGCTTGTTTTGAAGGAAATTCAATTATCTTTCAAATGCCATTGATCCCATGGTCATTGGATTCACCATTTGAAAAATATGACCAAAGACATTACAGGTCATTTTCAAAGTCAACAAAAAGACACCTTTTTCAAAAGGACACACAAGGAGCTTCAAAAATCATTTTGACATGAGACCAAAGACATTGGTTAGAGGACTCTTTGAGGTTTCTAAAAAGTGCAAGATCTCCTTCATATGACAAAAATTGAAGGATTTACACCTTGTTGAAGTTGGCTAAATTTTGGGAAAATACATGAAATCAACATTGTTCAAAATGGCATTTTTTCCAAATGGGGCCAAGTTTTCAGCATTCAAACATCATTTCCATGATGATATGGGCCTCCCACGACCAAGACTAAGCCCACATCATTTTTTATCTATTTTTGGCATATTTTTATCTTATTTTAAGATTAAAATAAAAAAGAAAATGAAATGGATAAAGAATAGCTTGTATTCCAAGCAAGACTCATTCAACTCTGTCCCAAAGCAAAGTACAGCAGAGGAGAAGAAGAAAATCAAGCCATGGTGGCTTAAAGACAAAGCTACCAATGTTGAAAAAGTCAAGATTCCAAAAAAACTCATCAATGCTTTTGGCTTAGTTTCTAAGCACTCACATAGCTTATAAATAAGCTATAGCACTTCAGTAACAAGAGAGACAGAAATAGAGAGCAAAACTCTTGTTTGTAACACACTTGTAATCTCTCAAAATATTCAAAGAATTTTGAAATTCGAATTCCAAATTTAAGTCACTTTCCATTCAAACTAAACACTCAAACACGTTCCTTGAACATCACTGAAACTATCCCAATCAATTACAAGCCTTGAAGCTCACTGAATCGAGCTACACAGGTCAAAATTTGTTCAAACTAAAATCAATTCGTATCTGGTTATTCACACATGTTTAACAAGATGTAGACATACTATTGAGTTTGGTTTGAGGTGTAGATCATTTCTGGAAACTTAATTAAAGTTTGGACACGTACAAATGAAATCACCATTTTAGGGTTCATAGCTTCAAAATTAGGGCTTCCCAAATTAGGCAAAATTAGAGGTTCTAATTAGTACCATTGAATTCGCATGGACCAAACGAATTGAACTGATAGGTCGCGCCAAGTTTATGTGTACGTTTGACCCTATTCGCTATTTTGCAGGTTTAGTAAGTAACCAATTACAGCGCTTTTGGTAAGAAAGCGCTATTAAAAGTCTTGTCTGAAGGTTGAAGACGAAGACGTGTCACCCCCCTATTGGTTCTGACGCGCGCGTTTTTTTGAATATAACCCTTGGTTTCAGTGTTTTGCAGGCGTGTCATAAGTGATGTTCCCTCACCATCTGGACCATCTGATCTCATTTATGACTCATCCAACGCTCCAGATCACGCGTGCACATCATACTCCCTCATAAATTTCCACACGGATCATTACAAAATTCAATTTACAAAGGTATTTGAAATCACATATGAGCAATTTCAGAGCAATTGAAAAGTGATCGAAAAACAAGTGAGCTAAGCAAACTTAAGAGCCCATGGATAACCATGGATACAAAGGGTGCTAACACCTTCCCTTTGTATAACATACCCCCTTACCCAGAATTTCTTAAAGGTCTTTTTTCTGTGTCTTTTATAAACCTTTCCTTAATTGGATAAAATAAAAGGTCGGTGGCGACTCTGTGAATTTTCAAAATGCGAAAGCATTAAGCGACAAAAAAGAGTCAGTTCACGTATCTCTACAGATCAGAGGTATGGCCCGGTATTAAAAAAAATCGGAGGTCCACACACGGGTTCAAAAGGGGGGACGAGTGACTTGTTCCGAGCTCAGGACTCGGTTAAAATGTAGAACCTTGTTGAGTGGAAAAATATTAGTAACAAAATACTGATGTCGATTTGGTGTGAATAGTTAATTGTGGTGATGGTGTAATTATGTGTGTATTGATGTTGTGAGTTTATTTCTACCCTCGCATTCTTCACACTGTTAATATACTGAAGATTATTCTCACCCCTATGTTGTTGTTTTTGTGCTGCTTTTACTCTATTGTACATATACTCAAGATGAGTGACCTTGATGCTGTGATTTTACAAGAGAACCCTGGAGCTTGTTTTCATTTATTTAGTTTATCATTATTTTAGTTTGGTTAAAATGCTCTGATCTATAGTACCAAGGATGGGGCATT